>NC_071121.1:3617500-3687500 GCF_024256425.1 Clarias gariepinus
CTTCAGTAAGTTGTGGCTACAAAATAGTATCTACTTCCCACTGCTTAATAAATCGTGGCCACAACTTAGTATCTCATTCCCACGTCTTAGTAAGTCATGGCTGAAACATAGTATCTCATTTCTACGCCTTATTAAGTTGTGGCCACAACTTAGTATCTCATTCCCACACCTTAGTAAGTCATGGCTGAAACATGGTATCCCATTTCTATGCCTTATTAAGTTGTGGCCACAACTTAGTATCTCATTCCCACGCCTTATTAAGTCATGGCTGAAACATAGTATCTCATTTCTACGCCTTATTAAGTTGTGGCCACAACTTAGTATCTTATTCCCACGTCTTAGTAAATCATGGCTGAAACATAGTATCTCATTTCTATGCCTTATTAAGTTGTGGCCACAACTTAGTATCTCATTCCCACACCTTAGTAAGTCATGGCTGAAACATAGTATCCCATTTCTACGCCTTATTAAGTTGTGGCCACAACTTAGTATCTCATTCCCACGCCTTATTAAGTCATGGCTGAAACATAGTATCTCATTTCTACGCCTTATTAAGTTGTGGCCACAACTTAGTATCTCATTCCCACGTCTTAGTAAGTCATGGCTGAAACATAGTATCTCATTTCTACGCCTTATTAAGTTGTGGCCACAACTTAGTATCTCATTCCCACGCCTTAGTAAGTCATGGCCGAACCATGCCTTAGTAATTCGTGGCCACAACATACTATGACATTTCCACACCTTAGTAAGTCGTGGTTGAAACTTAGTATTTCGTTCCCATGCCTTGGTAAGTCATGTCCACAACATAGTATCTCATTGCCACTTTTTAGTAAGTCATGGCTACAATATAGTTTCTCATTGTCACTCCTTAATAAGTTGTGGCCACAACATACTATTATATTTCCACACCTTAGTAAGTTGTGGTTGAAACATTGTATTTCGTTCCAATGCCTTGGTAAGTCATGGCCACAACATAGTATCTTATTCCCATGCCTTGGTAAGTCATGGCCACAACATAGTATCTTATTCCCATGCCTTGGTAAGTCTTGCCACAACATACAATCACATTTCCACACCTTAAGTCGTGGTTGAAATGTTGTGTTTCATTCCCATGCCTTCGTAATTTATGGCCACAACATAATATCTCATTTCCACACCTTAGTAAGTCTTGACCACAACATACTGTAGGATCTCATGCCTATACCTTAGTAAGTCATGGCTGAAACATAGTATCTCGAGCTCATGCTTAGGAGGTCTTGGCCACCACAACATAGTATCTTGTTCCCATTGCTTCGTAAGTTGTTTCCACAACAGTATAACTCATTCCCACAGCTTAGAAAGTCATGGCCACAACATAATATCTCCTTCCCATGCCTTTATAAGTCATGGCTACAAAATACTATCTCATTCCCACGCCTTAGTACAATTTGGCCACAACATATTACCTAATTCCCATGCCTTCGTAAGTCGGGGCCATAGGACACAGTATTTGGGGCTCCATAATCAACAGAGGGGCTCCATAGAAAGTCCCTCTGTTTCCCTTTCTTTCTCCAAAACCACCATGTTTCCACTGTAGTGACTTTGAGAAACTGGTCTGCGGTGGCTCAAAGTCCCCACAGTGGAAACCTGGCGGTGGAGTGTGAACCTGGGACCTTCTGATCAGTCGGCCAATGCCTTAACCACTAAGCTACGCCTGCCCATTTATATTGTAATTTTTACTCTCATAACTGTGTTCCGTTAATCTCCACAATCGATGGTCCTGGTTTGACTTGAACGACCCCATAGACCTTTTAACATGTTTGACAAATCAAATTATTTATTCTGACAAAATGAAATCGATGTGTATGTATAAGAGGAACGAAATACTTCAGGACATGCTGTTTTGGTTTGTTTTTTAAACACTGTCAGGTCAGAGGGGCTGAGACAGAAGCCGGTGCAGGAACTTTTTTTAATAAAAGCAGCTCAGTAAACAAATCCAATATGTGAGGCAGAATCGTAAACAGAACCAGGCACAAGGTCAGTCGATCAGCAAACACAATATCGCAGGCAGAGACGGAAGAAAAGGAGAATATCAAAATGAGATCAAGGCTCGGTAAGTTCAGTTGTATCGCTCTTTAGCTCAACTGTAACAAGAACTCACAGGATTGGGACTAAACAGCTGATGATGATGATCATCATCATCATAATAATCATCACAATAATAAAATTTCACTGTGACTCTTCAGCCAAAAAAGAAGAAATCTAAAAAACCTTGGAGCAATGGAAAAAAGGTCATGTGGTCCGAGTCCAGATTGATCAATTCCAGAGTGATGGACGCATCAGGGTAAGAAGGGAAGCCCATGTACAAGCCTCTGGAGACAGTGTTATGATCTGGGTTGCTTCAGTTGCTCAGATCGAGACTCAGCAACGTTATGGGGCAATAAAATGAAGTCGGCTGACGACCCGAATGTACTGAATCACCAGGTCATCACATTTAAGAAGGGTTTTGTTTTTTCATCTTCCAAATTGTGATACAGTTGTTCAGGGAGCTTGAGCAATCTTTTTTTTTTTCATCGTATGGAAAATTCACGTAAAACACGCCCTGATTTAGTACCGAACCTAGCATTTGGTTGCACTGACGTGTAATTTCAGGTGTCTGATTTAAAAAAAAAAAATCCAAGCTTAGCTACAAAATGTTTAGAAGTTTGGATCATCGTAACTTTTTTTAAATTTCTAGCTTTTTGTTTGTTTTCGGGTAATTGTTGTAAAAAAATTAATTAATTATTTAAAAAAAAAAACATAAAATGGCGTTAGTGTTCTCATAGTGCTGACGTTGCACCTGAATGGAATATGAGTCAAAGAGAAATGAGAAGTGTGTGTGTGTGTGTGTGAGAGAGAGAGAGAGAGAGAGAGAGAGAGAGTGCAGTTTTGATTTGAGTCAGAGTTCTGTGTAGGACGAATCTCCTCTAACTCCATCTCTTCTTTCATTTTATCTCGATCTCCTTCTTCTTGCTGTTTCTCCCACAGAGTATATTAATGCTGTATGTGTGTGTATATATATGTGTGTGTGTGTGTGTGCGTGTGTGTGTGTGAATGTGTGCATGTGTGTGTGTGTGCACGTGTGTTAGAGTCCATGTGATCTCCAGCCACTTAGTACAAGTGTGTGTGTGTGTGTGTGTGTGTGTGTGTGTGTGTGTGTTTCTCAGTGAGTAAGACGAGTGGGCGAGAGCAGCAACTGGTCTGCTGTTGCATGGCAAGATATTACTCATTTCCTTAGCTGTGTGTACACACTCATACACACACACACACACATACATACGCACACATGCACACACGCTCACTCTCTTTGCAGGCTCTCGACGTCTTGTGACTCCTCGGTTGTGTCTGTATTGGTGTGTTTGTGTGCTAAAGGCCTGTTGCTATTGCTGTGTATGTGTGTGAGGAGGAACAGTGGGATCTGTAAGCGCGTTACACACTCGGAGAATTTTTTTTGCCACTGCACGGATAGCTGCTCTGCCCACTCAAAGGTCAGTCACACCAGATCAGCACTTGGATGGGAAAACACTTTCACACACACACAGACACAAACATACACACACCCTTACTCACTTGCGTTCTGTGCATTTTATATGTTCGTCAGTTTGTTTTTTCTAGTTTAATTCGAATTAGATATAGTTTGTAAATTAAATAGTTGCTATCTATCTATCTATCTATCTAAGAATATTCTATTTATACCGCTATATCTATTAGGTGTGGTATTCTGCAGGAACCTTGATATTCAGTTTTATTTTCATTTATTGCATTTTTATATGCATCTTTATTTATATTTATTTTTTTATTATCTTGTATTATTTTTGCAGCTCATTTTATGTAAGTTTTTTTCCCACTACCACCTTGTGCTGCTTTTAAAACGTACCACTGCCATTTGCATTCATGATCAGAAAACTATAGGGTTAATGCATTTTCATCAGAAGGACTTTCACTGTTTGTTTCCAATACGAACAATATTTCCAGGCAGGTGCCAGCTCGATCGAAACACATATTTCCTACATGTTTTCACCAAATGACTATAGTGTTGCTCATTCTTGCAAAATGAGGTATTACAGTGTAATGTATATTCACTTAAATAATGCGCGGAGATTGTGAATGCATAAAGTAAATAACGTCCCGTCACGAAATGTCAATGGTCAAAATCAACAACGAGGAAACAGTATTATAGTTAGTTTAAAAATATAACTGTTATTATTATTATTATTATTATTATTATTATTAATAATAATAATTAATAATAATAATGTGTAAATAAATAAATAAAAGTATCTAATGTTAAAAGCTTATGATCAAAAAAATTTAATTTATTATTTGCATGTGTAATGTACGCACTTTATTTATTTAATTTAATTCAATTTACGAATTAAATTTATTTATGAATTTATTACCTGCATGCGCGTCTAATTAATTTTCTATTGCAAATATTTGTTAATATTTTTGCATTTAAGCCTATGTAAAAGTACGAATAAAATGCAGGGAAAAACAATATGCCTATAAATCAGTCAGTTTTACGCCCATCTGCGCCATCTATGGATCTGTCTATCAGCTGTATCGTGCTAGTTAGCGTCACAGTACTACTGGAAAATGCGAAGGTGGGCCTTCAAGTCAACGCTTTTGACTGCAAAAACTCCCTTTATTTCTCTATATTATATAGAGAAATAAAAGAAGTACACTAGTACACTAACGCACTTATCCTAATGTTTTGAGTCATGATCCGACTGTCTGCTTTCACATCTGAAACCCTGGCCTCCCAGAAACTCCTTTGATCACTCAAGCTAGTAGAAATGGCTTGGAGCGAGGTCGAGACTGTGTAACTCCCAGCCGAATTCCTGTAACGTGAAAGTGGACTTCAAATGTTGTTGTTTTTTTACGCCTTCATTCACGAGGAGTTTCACAAGTCGTGGTTTGACTTGAACGCCCCTCATATATTCGTGGAAGGAGTCTCCAGTTTGAGCGTGTTGTAGCAGTCAGAAGTAAAGTTCTAACTTTTAGTTTTCTAGTATGAGAATGTTTTCAGGGTAAGAGCACTTTGATCACTGAAGTTGAAGAAGAAAAAAACAAGTCTGGTTAGAGAATAACAACATTTTATGCCTGCCAGAATGTCTATGCCAACAAGAAGTACCTGTAGATGCAACTAAAGAGAGATGAATAAAAAAAATTATGTCGAGTGTTGAAAAAATGCTGTAATGCAGAAATGGCAAGGATAAAACACTTCAAGCTAGGAAATTAATCAACTTCAGGGTGGTAACAATAACTCCATTTCATCACACCACCACGTTACTGATTGTTTTGCTGCAACAGCACACCAGTGTTTTATCTCTTTTACACACAAGAAGAAATGAAGGGGCAGCTTGCATTAAAAACAAACCAACTTTGTGTCTTGCGCTTGACATTTTGAAAAAATGTCGCAAATTAATCTTGTGTTTAAAAAAAAAATCGTAATGGTCAATATTTTACAGCGGTGAGTCAGTTGTGCTATAATAAAGATTATAGTGCTGAAGTTTTTGTCTCCGTGTTCTTCCTCATGATTAAATAAAGGTATATGCAAGCGACAGTATAGAGTTCTGCAGCTACAAACCTGACAAAATTCGCACTAAAGTTATGTTCTCTTTCACAGCAACTTTCTTCTACCCCAAGTTTTCTTACTGACTGTTACTTCCCACAGATTCTGACGAGAACTCTTTTATCACACGCCAGCGTATGGGAATCACCCTCATTTTCAGCAGTTCTAAATCCGAACTGTTTGAGAGCTGTGTGATATTTCCCAACGAATAAGGTGAAGGTGTTAAAGCTGCAGTGTGTCATTGTGACACTTGGCCTCGTCGATAAAAAAAGCACAGATTTACAATGCTGCCGGCTGCACCCGTCTACTAGACGTATTGATTTGCTGTAAAGCATGGTCGGACGTGCCCAGAGTGGACAGATTTCTTGCATTTCATTTTCTCCTCGATTAAGCCAAGTCAAATAACGTAGAAACAGATTAGCCACAACATTATGGCCAGTGACAGGTGAACTGAATGACATCATCAAATATATACCAGGTAACTGGTGAGCACTCAAGATTCACCCAGAAAGGTACCAGAATACCGAAGTACACCACTCTTCAGACAACGTGCCAGAGGCCGTCTGCCCGGCCTGTAAACTCCCCAGATCCCACTCCAATCAAGCTCCTACAGGATGCACCAGACAAACAATCCCGATCCACGCAGGCCCCACCGAGCAACCCACAGCACCCAAAGGATCCGCCGCCAACGTCCAGGTGCCAGACACCACAGCACACCTCAGTGTGGAGCCACACACCACATTTGGCACAAAGGGAACACCAAACCTAGGTGGATTTAATGTTAATGGTGTTAACGTTATGGCTGATCCGGTGTATACGAGGACTAGACTTCATATGTTTTATAATAAACTCTTAAAACGTAATATTTATACTTTGTAATATATAGCCCTATTTGCACAGGATTCAATTTACACAGGCGCCTGGAGTGATTCCATCATTTCCAGGTGCTACTTGACGATTGTATTTCGATCCGCTTCGGGCCATGTGCGTGTTCTTTCTCCATTCTCTCCTGGGAAAATTATAGTCTACTGCTTCCTCACTAAGTCTGTTATTGCATAATTGTTTTAACCTCAGCCTGATCTACGCTGTTAATTTTGCACTCGGATGCTTTGTCTATTGTTGAGGGGAAAAAATAGCTTTTTGATCATTTTCACTTACTGTACGGTCTGTAGTCCATTTGATGCATATTAAATCGTTCGAGAATCGAGAAACCATTAGAGTGCAAGTTGTGGTTCGCAATAAAGCAAATACACAGCATCTTTAAACTCCCATGACCAAACCTTTTAGTTTTCTGGATAGAAATAAATAAGCAGTTGTATGATTGTGTGGTCCGGAACATCCAGCATTAGATGCTGAAAAAATAAAGATAAATATAGTCGCCTTGCTGCTTTAGGGTCCGGGTTCGATTCCCACGTTGTTCTGGTGGGTTTCCTCCAGGTACTCTGGTTTCCTCCCACAGTCCAAAGACATGCAGGTTAGGCTAATTGGTGTTCCCAAATTGGTCACCACTGGCCCTAGTTGGACTACAGAGTTTCCTAGATAGACGGATGGATGGATTTATATATATAAAGAGAAAGAATATAATATAATATAATAAGTTAAATATCACAATGTGTGATGCAAACCTCCAGATTCGTTGGAAATAACAATTTGTGAGAACTCACTCATCCCATGTTAAAAGACTTAACTGAAGGTCATATTTCATGGGTGAGTAGCGCTACTACTAAAATGAGTGTTATAAAACTAGAAAGAATTGGACTACATATAAGTTTCATTTTTTGTTGTCAGGTCTAATTTTGGTGAACTTGGGGTGTACTTGAGAAATTACACATGTGACAGAAAACACACTTCAAAAAGAGTCAGAAATTGATGGGACTCACTATTTACACTTGCTTGGTTGATGCATCTTGGGTATCAAATAAAAATTATCTATATCGGGACATTGATCCGGATAGAGATCTGATCGCTCAAAGCACTTCAGGAAGTCTGAGACGCTTTTAAGCGAAATTCTGTACAAGTGTAAATGTGAGTAATTATTAATTTATTTACTTATTTTTTTTATGGTAACCATTTTATTCACAAACCATCAAAAAAATGTCCTTAGTCATTTCTAGTGTGTATGACATAATGCATTTGTATACCATTTATAATGTACTAAGTACTATACAAACTGAATGTTATCTAGAAATCTAGAAAATAATGTTATAAAAATCAATAACTTTAGTGAAGATTAATATGGAATTATAAACAATTTTAAATCTACTGATTGCTGAAAGTTTTGTAAAGTACACATCCTGATCTAGATAGGTATCACAGATAGGTGCATTTCCAGGGGAAATTTGCTAGCGTCTTACAGTAATGTCTCGGAACATATATTCAAATTAACATTAGTGTGTGTGGGTGTGTGTGTGTGTGTGTGTGTGCGCGCGTGTGGATATTTAGACATTCTGTAGATACTTAGGCATTAAACACCTTGCCACAACACTTCTTGCCACAGCATTCTCTGAAAATGTTTTTACAAGTCAAGTAAAAAAGCATCCGTGTAACACTCAAATTCATATTATTTAAACGATCTTATCGCTCGTAAATCTAAGCTAGGTCCAAAAGTCAGGATGCATAAGTACAGTATTGTTTCTTGTTAAGATTAAGATTGAATTATTTGTCACATGAACCTTACAGCACACTGACATGATTTTTTTCCTCGTGTCCCAGTTAGGAAGCTGGGTCTTGACCCTAGAACACGGGGTCAGCCAAGGTATAGCAGAAGTGGTTAAGGGTCTTGCTTAAGGGCTCAACAGTGGCAGCCTGGTGGTGCTGGAGCTTTAACCCCTAACCGAACCCCTAACCTTCCTATCACTAATCCAGATTTATAATTGTTGGAGCCACAACCGTCCCTTACTTGAAATGCAATATTTGTCCTTTTATTTAATTTTTTTTATCCAAGAAAACTTAGGATAAATAGATTGTACAAAACCAAACCTAATTTTTGTCTATGAATTCATCTAAAGTCAGCAGTCTATCAGAATTGGCCCAGAACAATACATATTATTAGAGGTGTTGAAGTCAAACCAAGACTTGTGATGAAATTTCTGGTGAATGAAGGTGTAAAAACTCATTGACTTTATAAAAATCTTTAAACACAGTACAGTGATGAGACTCGTAAAACATTTGAATAGTGCAAACTTTCCAAACAAAACCTGTTCCTGTTACCATTCGGTGAGTGGAATGCCTGATTTTGGAAAACCAACCATTCACCAACACCAGTTGCACATTACAGGAACTCGGCTGGGAGTTATTGCCTCATCGCCTGTACAGTCCCGACCTCTCTCCAAGCCATTTCCACATGTTTGAGTCATTAAAGGAGTTCCTGGGAGGCCGGGGTCTTGGGCTCTGGTCTACTGAGAAGACTTTCTACCTTGATGGTATTCAAGCACTAGTGAAACACTGGGATAAGTCCATCAGTGAAACAGGAGAGTATACAGTATAGAGAAATAAAGGAAGTTGTTATTCTGCACAATCAGTTGTCCCAGTTTGACTTGAACGTCCCTTGTATATAGTATAATTGTGACTCATTAAGAGAATGATTTGGGGCTTAGACCTTCTAAACACACGGTTATATTAAGAACAAAAAATTTAGACACTTAGTTTCAGTATGAATACATTTGTGTATATTTGAATATGTAAATGGTAGTGACATCACAATGGTGTTAAATCCAAAATACTGTATGTTTGGAAACTCGATGTAGAAATTTCTATACAAAAAAAAAAAATATATATATATATATTATATAGTTTATATAGTATTTAGTGACTTAATAGTTAAATATTTCTTTTAGAAGAGGAGCCCGTTTGTACCAGCGCGGTCTGTCTCTTACCGATCAGCCCTTGGTTGCGCAGGAAAGAAACAAAGCCATAAATAGGGGAATAAAACGAGGCCAGAAATAGAAAAGCCCGAGCGGAAATATGACTGCTTACACCGGGGCTTTACTCATATTCATTACAAGAACGCGCTGAGCGTTTTCACTACTGAAATGAATATTGTACGAGAATGCCAACTTATTTAATTACACTTTTTACAGGCTTACATTCGATTCGACGTGACATTTCACAGTTATACAGAAAGACATGGTGAGAACGGGATGCCAGGTTGATGTTTTTTTTCGAAATCGCAATGTTAAACTTAGTTGTAGTGGATCATCAATACTTTAACAGAATTATGAGTTTTAGTTTTAAAATAAAATAAACATGTTCATGGGACTTTTTTTTTTTTTTTTTTTTAGTGACAGTCAGATAAGGTGTCATGAGAAATGCAAGAAGGGTTCATTCTGACCAAAACAGAATGGAGAGTTACGCTCAGTGAGTAATTTCTGAAATTAACCATGGTCGCTTTGATCAAAATCAAAGCTACATTATGCATGTGTTGCCAAACTGAGGGCCATGTGTGTGTGTGTGTGTGCATGAAAGCACACAGATAAAAACCTCAAATGTGACTAAAACAGATCTTAGAACATTTGTAATACTTTCCGAAGTTTGATCATCTGAAAATACTATTTGTCAAATTTTGTTTCAGCTCGTACGCTGCTCGTCCACACATATAGACTCTGAAACAGTATGATAAATAAATAAATAAATAAATAAATAAATTGTAAATACACTAAAGATAATTGATCAGCCAAAACTTTTTTTATATCTGCTTACTGCAGATAATTTTTTTTTTTACCATATTTTGTAAAAAATTTATTTTCTATAATATATATATATATATATATATATATATATATATATATATATATTTCTTATTTCAGGGACCTATTATGCAAAATATTTTTTTTATGACTATTATGTTTGGACATTCAAATGGGTCTCAAGTATGTCTACAAACAAACAAAAAAAAAGGACAAAAAAAAATTCCCGGCTCTTTTTTTTTGTTTTGTTATGTTTTTCCCCCCTATATTTAAATATTTTAAACAAGCCAATCAGATTCCCCCCCTAATGTGACCTCACATCCCCCTCCCCTGATTTGTTGCTCAGCTCTGCTGTCCTCTGGAGGGGTGTGGCTCATCTGAACCTCATTTCCATAGACACTGAAGCGGTGCGAAGTAAGACGCGGCAGTTTGCCTCATCTGAGGGTTATTTTAGCTGCAGTATAAACATGCACGCAAACTTTAGGGGAACTCTGACATCAGTGTTTACAAAGTAGTAACGTAGGGGACCTTTAGTTGGTTTTTGGTTGTTCTTTTGAGCAACCATAAAAAAGCTTCTAGGTGTAAACCTGTGCCAAGTAGGCTGGTTTTGGGTAAACATGTGTGGAACCTGATGTGGCTTTCTGTGGTTGCAAGCCACCACCTCAAGCTTTGACAGGTAGTGCTTTCAGAAATGCTTTTCTGATTACTGCGTTCGGGAAGAGACATACTGTACTAAAGCCTTCCGGTCAGCATGGCCCACCAGTCTGGCCCACCAGTCTGGCCCTTCTCCCTGACCTCATAAACAAGTCTACACATACAGATCTTTCCCTCACTGGATGTTTATTGTTTTTCGCACTGTTCTATATAAGCTGGCACCATCTGGCACCAACAGCTAAGTTTAAAGTTAGCAAGATTCCACGCTTTTTTTTTTCTCTCTCTAGTGCTTGATGAACACTGCCTGAGACTCATGCCCTGTATCTGCACCATTTTATTCATTATGCTTCTTACACATGATTGTATAATTGCATAATTGCATGAATGACCAGTCGTTCCTAATAAAGTGGCCAGTGTGTGTATATCATATTACAATATGTTGGTCATGACAACTGATTATTGAGTTGATCTGAAAAGTGTGTGTGTGTGTGTGTGTGTGTGTGTGTGTGTGTGTGTGTGTGTGTGTGAGAGAGAGAGAGAGTGTGTGTCTCAGACTGGTATCCCTATATAACCCTCTCACACATATACACACACCTTCTCTCACTTGAATGTATGGGCTCAGTTTCCATGGCGACAGCGGCGGCGCTGTAGACGGAGGAGCAGATGTGGCGTCGAAACATCAGAGAGTTTAATTTAGAGACATTAGAGAAACTCCCACACACACATTCAAACACACACACACACACACACACACTGAGCAATAAAATGAGAACGCTTAACTCTCTCTCTCTCTCTCTCTCTCTCTGTCTGTCTGACTTTCTCTCTTTTCCTCATTTCTTTCTATCTTTCTCTCTCAACTTTCACATGTTCATCCGTACCTCTCTGTGCTTTTCTCTATCCCTCTCTCATTCACATTCTCTCTTTCTCTTTTTGTCTCTCTATCTGCTTCTCCACTCCTCTCATCCTTATCCACCCCATTTCTTTCATTCTTTCTCTCTTTCTCACAATTTGTTCTTATTTTTTTTCTTGCTTTTCCCCCTACCTCCATTTCTTCTTCCTTCTACATACCTCCTTTCTGTCATTTCTACTCTCTCTCTCTCTATCTCTCTCTCTCTCTCATTTCGCGCAAACTCCCCCGCACACCCTGTGGCGAGCTTATGGCAATCAGGGGTGGGTGGTGAGCAGCTCGTTCAATTGCTACGGTAACGGTGACTGACAGCTGGACCCAATGGTGTGAAGTGTGTGTGTGTGTATGTGTGTGTGTGTCTGTGAAGGGTGTGCGTGTGTGTGAAGTGTGTAAAGTGTTCCCGTGGATGGTGACGACTTGTCGGATTCCCACTTGCTTCAGTGATTCGAAGAAACTTATCTGCATTTTCCTCTCCAAAGAGCAGGCATATTGCCTCCTGCAGTGTGTGTGTCTGTGTGTGTGTATGTGTATGTTTTTGTGTGTGTGTGCTTGTGTGTCGGGTATGGCTTTGTGCGTTTGTTAGCACATTGTTGTGGTGGGAATCACATGGAAGTTATACTTAGATCTTTTCAGAGACTCGAGTATTGGCTAAATCAGTGATTTGGCCACAAGATTCTCTCTCTCTTTTTCTTTTTCTCTCGCTATCTATCCATCTATCCATCTCATTCTATCTGGCACTCTTACACTTTTAGTCACACATTGCAAACTCTTGAGATAAAGTGTTTCATTAAAATGCTCACACACCGGAGGTGTATATCTGTGACTGTATAGTGACCACATAATAGTCCGCAGTCAGGGAACCTACAGTACGCTGAACAGATGATGTTCCTGAAGAAATAATGCGTGTGTACCGTACGCAAGGTTTACCGTATCCCAAAAGTAGCCAATTAGCTGAAAAAAAAAAAAACGGTTCTGAAAAATATCCTTCTTTGGTGTCATGGGCACTGCCTTTCTTAATCATCAACCTTCGCACTTAAGTGACTTGTTCAGCAGAACAGACACACTCGTGGTTTTTCACACATTGTACACCAGGCAAATAGGATTGGATTTGACATTATGATTGATTCCTTTCTCTGTGTTTTTTCTTTTTCTTTCTCTTCCCCAGGTGAGTAATTCTGGTGCAGGACCGAGTGAATTGCGATCTTCTGCGTGATGCTGTTCAGCCGAGAATCTTGTCACCATCCGGACCCCTCGTTTTCCCCATCAGCCCATGTGACCTAGTTTTGGCCCCTCAGGCCTGGGGGAGACCCCATGAATCCCAGCCTCCCCCCAAAAAAGCGCGAGTCCCGGCAAGGCTCGTCGGAACAGCGCCCTCCGGAGGATGAGTTCAAATACCCGGCGCCACTTAGACACAGGAGACACCACATTTCTGAAGGGCGGGAGAACGAACCACGCAGCGATAAAGACCTCCTTCCACCTCCTCCACCTCCTCCACTCCCACACCTTCAGTTCCCCCTATCATGGCAGCTGCCCTACCACTCATCCCTTCACCACCCATACATTTCTAGCCCGGTGAGAGAAAGACGTGGCTCAGGTTCGCCTTCCTGGAGAGATGGAACAAGAAGGTCAGAAGGTGAAACAGAACTGCCAATTCCTCACCACTCTCGTTGGCTACGTGGAGAAATTAATTCGCTTGGTTTGCATCCGTCCATGCCGATGCCTACATACAAGGGCACTTATGCAGTCGATTCCAGGGACATGTGGTCCTATTTTAACCCTACACGGCAAAACTATGCCTCCTCTCTCTTCCCTTCCTCGTCCTCCTCACACCTCTTCTCACAAACATCACTTTACCACAATGATTTTCTCTCAGAAAGTAGGCTCAGGTACTCAAACAGGAGACCCAATGGTCTTGATGGACAAGGGATTAGATCAGAATCTAGTGGAAGGGCAGAAAGTGGGAATGACCCTCAAGCAAGAGTTGGTGGTGCCCACTCCAATGGAAGGAAGAGGAATCAAGAAGATCTGGTAGGGCGCGATACAAGGAGGGTATCCCCACCCCAAACGGGTCATAATGCACATTCCTTCCATCACAATACAGACAGAGACTCTCTGGCAATCCTAAAGCCTCCAACATCCCATGCATACATTTCTGACACACGAAAGACAAAGGCTCCTCAAGAACCTTCCGTTGGAAGTGCCTCCAATTCAGGAGCTCAGATCTACTATGCCCTGGGGTCTCTGTACTCCACTGTTCACCACAACCCTCAGGCATACCCAGGTTTTAACCCCTCAGGTCCTCCTCCTCCTTCCCCTCTGAGGAACTCCCAGCACTCCCCTCATGGTCAGCACAACAACCATGGGGTTCATCAGGAGCGAGAACTTTCACCAGGATCCTATCGTCATTCTGTTTCAGTCCTCAGTGGTCCTGACCCACCACCAAGTGCAGTCCTACCTCATTTTGCCAAGGGTTCCCTTATTGAGTTGGCTGGTGGCCGTCTGAAAAGGGTGGAAGAGTTACAGACTGAGGATTTCCTGCACAGTGCCGACACCACACCTGAGTTCCACCTGAGTACCTGCACTGTCCTGCTTATCTCACCTGGACCCACTGATGGGTTCAATCACCTGCAGGTTTTGCTTGCTGACCGCAACACTCAGGTCAGTCTACCAAGGGAAATGTCATTACTAATGGCACTAAAATTAATTCAGAAATGTTACCTTACTTTACCAACCACCAAAAGCAATAATCCAGTATCTATTGGTAAAAACATGTTAATTATTATATATTATTAGAAATCATTATTTTTTTAGCTTCCTTAACTAAATTATGTTTTTGGGGTTAGGTTCCTCAATTAATGATCCCCAGGTGTGTATATTTGAATTATGTCCTGTATATGAACTAAAGTTTCTAGGCCAAAAATCCTTTGCTGTTCCTAGAATACATTTCCTGGGGTTGATTGATTGATTGATTGATTGATTGATTGATTGATTGTGTGTGGGTTAAAGGGCTTAGGTTCCTGAAGTTGTTAGGTTTCTGTACTAAAGTTCCTGGACTAAGGTTCCTGAACTTTTTGAGAGGTAAACTTCCTGGGTTAAGGATTCAAAGCTAAGTTTTTTTTACTTTGGTTCCTGAGGTTATTGAATTAAAGTACATCTAATATTTCTGGATTTATGTACTTGAAGGTCGCACAGTGGAATAGTGGTTAGCACTGTGGCCTTTGACCTCCGGGTTAACCTCCAGGTTTGAATTTTCCGCCTAGGGTCTGTGGGCGTGGAGTTTGCATGTTCTCTCCATGCTTGGTGTCTTTACTCCGGGTACTTCATTTTCTTTTCACAATCCCAAAACGAGTAGATTAGGTACATTGCTGTTCCTAAATTGCTCATTGTGTGTGTGTGCCCTGCGACCCTGTACACAGGATAAGCAGTATAGAAGATAAATGAGTGTACTTCACTTTAAGTTCCTGGGCTAAGCGCTAAGGTTCATGTATAACAGTGCAAGTTCCAAAGATCCCAAATATTGTTGGTGAAAAGACTCAAGATACTCTGATATAGACTCATAGTTTACGGTTCTGGAGAAAAAACTTTATTCTCAGGTTCCAAATAAAACCTTGAATAGAATGTTAAAAGAAAAGATGAATAACTTTTTGGGGTAGTAAATAAAACCACATTAGGCTTTTTGTTGCCTTGATGTGATCGAACAAACAGGTTCCTAGAACCAATCTGCATTAATCATTTCGTTTCGCAGCATTCAGTGTTTGTCTCTGTCGCTTCCTGTTCTTAGTGGATGTTGTGCAATAGATTTTTTTTTCTTCTGACATAAAAGTCTTGCAGTACAACAGTATGAACAAATCTTACACCTTACAGTAGTCACATCTGACCACACAGATAAACCATTAAAACTCCCATTACTGCCACTGGGATTGTACAATGTAGTACTCGCTCACTAGCTCACAATGTTGTGACCTGCACTGTGTCACTAGAGATGATTTAGTTGCATTTCATATGAATGAAGCTTTTTAACCTTTATACAAATGTGCTTGTTCAAATTTTCATGAATATGCAAACATCAACTTGTGCTGCTTTACAAGCAACACTGCAATGTGACATTAAAACTTTCCTGGCAAACTCATTACTTTGTGCTCAGATGGTAAATATTTTAGATTGTTATAAAGGAGAAAAGGAACATGAACTTTACATGTAAACAAATATGATTACATAAAAAAATTATAATAATTCAAATAATAATAATTTATTTTATACATACCATACTATAAGGATTTTTTTCATCATTCACATGATGTGCAAGCGATTACAAACTAGTCACTTAATCACGTAAACACAATAGAATCATCTAAAATGTCCATGTAATATACGGTAATTGTAGGATTTCACAACTCGTAATTTGGTTTCTCAGAATAAATTATGATTTTTATTTATGTATGCCGCTGACAACATACTGAATTTAAATTGCAATACTGTTTTTATGACACTGATTTATACATGCAATGCTTCAGTCATTAATTGTGGAAACCCAACACACACACACACACACACACACACAAACACACACACACATGTACAAGACATTAAATATACCTAAAAATGAAGTGTGTATATCAATGCAGGAAAAAGAGATTTTGCCCAAAAATTATCTGAACATCCAGGATATTAATCCAGGGAAATAATTATAGACTGATTAGGTACAGGTGGTTGTGATTAGATGTCTAAGGGAACCAGAACGAGGTAGCATTTGTGTGATGAGCCATGTGAGTAAGTAAGTTTACAGTTTATTGTTTAGCTGAGCTTTCAGGGGAATGGGGTTTGTGTTTGTGTGTAATGCAGACACCCCAGTTTGGCCCATTATTCCCAATAAAGCTGTATGGATAAGAGAGAAGTGTAAAATGAAAATGACAACAATAATGTACAAGCAAAAGTCAGACACCCACTAAAGTTAGGTTTCTCGCTAAGATTCCTGAGCTTAGCTTGTTGACCTAAAATTGCTCTTTCTAATTTCCTGAATTGAACTTTCTAGGCTAAAGATATTCAGCTAATGTTACTGGGTATAGAAGTTTTTGGGGTGCAGTTCCAGTTCCAGGCCATAGATAGGTTCTTTTACTGAATTTCCTGGGCTAAGTTTCTAAGCTTAAGTTTCTGTAATAAGGTTCCTGAACTAAACTTCCTGGACTGTTCTTAAAAATAAAGTTCCTGGAATCGTTATACTGTTTTTATAAAGGTTAAACGTCCTGGATTTGGATTCCTGACGTTACTTGGCTTGAAATTCTAAGCTTTAGTTCCATGGTTCAGTTTCGGTTTTGTAAAAAAATACCTCGGCTAAGGATCTTGAAAGATCTAGAAAGTTTCTTGATTAGGTTCATGTGCTACCTGAATTCAAATTTCAGTTCCAGTTCTGGACCAAGCTTTCTTGACTTACATTCCTAGACTAATGTTTCTGGGCTAAAAGTCCTTAAAATTCACATTTTGGTTTTCCCAGACCAAGGATCCTTAGTGAAAGAGATAGATGACTGACTGATCTTGTGTTTTTAACAGTTTTCCATTTCACTGAAAAGGTCAGTAATGTAATTTTGTGCAAGTACCATGCAACCTGATTTGTTGATTTTCTTGGTTTACTTCTTGTCAGGAATTGCTCACAGTTTTGGAGGAGTATCCATTTTTTGTGCGGGACAGAGGCTGGTCTTCATGCAGTCCTCAGAGGAGCGCCGAGCTCTATGGCCTCCACTGCCGTCAGCTTAGTCCAGGAGACATCTGCCTGGCTTTGACCCCAACACCGTCTGCATTGCCTGCAACAGCACGTTTGTCACCAATGCCCAACTCACTGACACCAGTGGCCACCTTAGCCTCCTCAGCGACCTCAACGATGACCTCATTGACCCCATCGTTGTCCTCATTACCCCCACAGATGACCTCACCAATCCTAAAGCCCACCTCGCTGCAACAACACTCATGTAGTCGCATGTCTGCAGACTCAGAGACCAGCACACACAGACCTGACAGAACGGCTCCGCCCCTCGCGCCAACGCTTCTGTCTGATTCCCGGCGGGAAATCCAGGATAAGCCACACTCCCGAAAGCGACGCTGGTCTGCCCCCGAGTTGCGTGAAGGAAATAGGAGCTGCACAGATTTACCTCAAGGATGTAAACGAATGAGACAGCAGTAAGTCCTCATTAGGAATCTGAATTCATGACCAAGAAGTGCTTATATTTTATCACATATTAACAAATAATACATTATCCCTTAGTTTATTCTAATGTTTTTTTTTATTATTATTAATTGCAAATATTTTGGCATTAATGAAAACACTTTTTTCTTTTTTTTGTTTCAAGAATAAATTTATTAAGAGCATCAAGATGTTATTTAATAATAAAAAATTACCAACATAATTTATAATAATAAAATATTAATTTTATTAGTTGACAAAATTAAGTTTTTATGCACTGAAATGATATACACCTCTATTTAAGAGGATTTAGATCACCATAAAAATTACGTGAGTTCTGGCTTCTGTGAAATCAGAATTCTAATTATTTTAATCTCAGAATTTTTACTTTATTCTCAGAATTTCACCTTTTTTTAAGAATTCTGACTTTAAACTAAAAATACTGACATTAATCTCATAATTTTTTAGAAACGTCTGAGATTAAAGTCAGAATTCTGAGGGGAAAAAAAGGCAGAACTCAAAAATTTTTTTTTATGGTGGCTCTAATCTTTGATTTATCTGTAATCAGTATGAAATCTGCAAAATGTTTATTCCTCAGCAATTTCTCTTTTATGATTCATAAATGGGTGCTGATTAATTTTTCTGTTGTCTAACACCCTAACAACAGTACAGATACAAATCACAGCAAATTTTTACACTAATTATGCACTTGTTTATATTTCTGACATAAAAAATATGAAATTTATTTTATGAATATTGCATAACTGTCACTTATAGTACGTTATCTGTTTCTTGTGGTTTAAGTAAAATAAAAACACTTTGTACGTGCTATTGGAAAATAATTAACTTTATCACGGCAGCAAAACTCCACCTCATCACACCACCATATTGTTGATTAATTTCCTATAACAAAATGCCTCTTATAGGCCGCATGATAACATTTAAAAAAAAGTTTAAATCTGTGTGAAATTTTACACTGCATTCTTTATGTTTTAGATGATTGCGCAATGTATTGTAATATTAGTGGCTTTAAAAAATGAAATATGAAAATCACAAGAATTAGCTAAGGAAAAAGTGTTTTTAAGTTAAATTAATTACCGTTTTAAGGAAGGTGTGAATAAAAATAGTTATAAAAGTCAAGAAATTACGAAAAAAGAAAATTATCACTTTCACTCTTTTTTGCCAAAAATTAACAGAAATTGGACGGAAACAAAATGTTTTCAAATAGGTTCATATCATATAAGTAAAAAGTTTATTGATTTAAAAAAAATAAAAAAATGATTGTGGTTAATATGTGATGAAATGCGAACACTTCTTGGTCACACACTGAGACATTTGCACAGAGAGGTCACATGAGTCAGTCATGTGAGAACTTTAACTCAAACTGATTATTCATGACCTCATGGTTACTCTGGAAGAGCCATATGTGTTTTTGTGTTTTTTGGTTAAAACGGGTTTGGATGGAAGAACAGAAGAAAAAAGAACTGCAATGCTAGTGATGCACAGTCAGACTTTATGTCTTTGGAGACAATCAAACTTGCCTGTCGTTGACGCCACGTCTGTTTTTGGTGTACTTTTTCTGCAGGGTATCTCTTTTCAGTCAGTATTATAAAGGAAATAATATTTAATGGAGATGAAAATACATATATAATTATATGAATAGTTATATATTATACAGGTGTTACATATGAATATGCTAAAAAGAAAAAACAACACAACAAATATGATGATGAACATTATGGTTACTTTTTTTTTTTTTTTTTGCAATGCAGATTTATTTCATGCTTCTTAACTGAGCTTTGGCTCTCGAGGTGAATGTATACAGATTTTAGCTTCAGAATATATATGAGGTCCAAATGCAAATTCACCTCAGCATTACGCTCCAATGTGTGGGTAAAAATGGGAAAGACACTAAAGAAGGATAGAAAAAAAAGAAGATCCCTGTCGATAAAGGGACATTCGTTGGTGTTTTTTCATAAGGAAGGGGATTAAAGGTGCTAATAACACATTGGAAGGTGATGCTTTGTGAGTGCACTTGACCTTGCAATGTGCTTTCTTTTATATGATTATTTTTTCCCCTCCATATTTTTCCACCCTTTTTATTTTTGTGTACAAGATGAAAACAGGAGAAAAATGTTTAATAAATGAATAAAATTAATTAATAAATAAACAAATATAAATGGAAAGTATTTTGAACTCAGATACGGGTATTCATTCTTGATGAAGCACACTTTTTCTGATTTATTTTATTTTATTTTTAAAGAATTTATTTCTTTTTTTGTGGTGTTATTATTTTTTTTTTCCTAAAAAAGAGAGGATTGTTATTTTCTTTCTTTATAAATGTGTAGCTATAAAATTGTATATTTTTGAAACTTGTGAGACTGTAAAACAGTGTTCGCTAGAAAATAAAAGAATGCTTTATAGATTTACACAGAGTCAGATTTTATTATTTGATAAACCTGATTACCCAGATTATTGATATAACACAAATGACTAAGTATTAATTGAATAAATACAGAAGATTACACTGGCATTTAGAAAAATAAGATCAGGTTGCCATGTTAGCCGAAGATTCTTCACAGTTCTTAGTTTGCACAAAATTATAAATAAAAACAAACAAACAAACAAACAAACAAACAAAAATAATCAAGGCTGCATTTCCCAAAAGCTGCATGTTTGATCAATTTTACATTCTAAACTGTAAAACAAAACAAATAAAAAGCCAAACTGAATAGATATGAGGTAAGACTGGCACTTTTGGCACTCTAGCATGAGTAACATGCTAATATGGCTAAACACTATTAAAAATATTGTTATCATGAATAATTGTTCAGTTAAATGATGCATTCACATCATGTTTAAGAGCTCATCAAGACAAAAAGAAATATATAAAAAATAAACATATTATTCTGTTCTATCCCATTATTCCAACATCAAAGTGCTTGTTGTTTACTGGAGAAAAATGGAGACTATAGGTTTTATCTTACATTAGCTAGTAGTTCTAGCTGTGGTAGCTGGTTATGTTTGTATTCTATAAAATTACTAAGTCAGGTTACTAGCTGTAGTTGATTATGAACTCAAATTTTAACTAATTCAAGAATATATGAATTATTTCAGAGAGCTAAGTTAGTGCGGACTGAAAATTCCCCAAATTCCCTCCCAAAAAAAGTACAAGTTGCATTCAAATTAAACCGTGACTTGTGATGAACTTAATGTGATGATGTTATGAAGGCATAAAACTGCTTAACATTTACAGATGTGGCTCAGAGTCCGCTGCAAGCGAGAAAAAAAACTAATCCTTGAAAATCAAAGCATAACAATCATTTACCAGCACCACTTGCACATTACAGGAGTTATTGCTACATCCTCCATACAGTCCAAGCAGTCCACTCCATACAGTCCAAGTCGAAGCCATTTCCACATTTGGACCTTTGAAGGAGTTGCTGGTTTCAGGCCAGTGTGTTCTGTTATTCTGTGCAATTAAAAGTCCCGGTTTGATTTGAACGTTCTATGTATTTTCTTTTTAGAGGTTTCTGTTGAAAAGAAAGTTCTCTCCAATGCGTTAATACAACACTGCCATTAGCAACATTGTGACCAAAATTGTGGCTTATTAAGATAATCAAGATATTCTATGAAGTACAGTATTAGTCGAAATTGGTATGATAATAGAAATTATGAGTCTTTATTATACTTTTAAATATGTTTTATATTTTTAATATTGTTTGTAATATATACACAATAAAGATAAATAGCATACTGTGTATATATATATATATATATATATATATATATATATATATATATATCACCTATGCTGCTATTTAACTAATTGTACGCTAGCGGTCATAATTAGCTTTCAATTTGCCTAGCACAAATTGTTTCCATCATAAACCTTTTTAAGCAAAAGAGTAAAGTTAATTCCAGCCAGTTAACATAGATAAATAGTCTTAAGATTTTATTATCCACACAATGTCTTTTGTATAGTTTTCAACATCAACATATTTTATTTTTGACTTGTTCACTATTTATCATTTTTTTTTATATTTACAATCATAAAAAGTTTGCTCTGACGCACTTTTTAAACAAAATAAAAAATAGAAAAAAAACAACAATAAATCCTTAAACAAAATGAACATGCTAACAATAAATGGCTAGCAATAAATAGAAACTAGTCCTTAGTTAGAAATAACTGCTAACTTTCATTCAAATTTTATTGTTAGCCTACAGAGTAACAAATCCAAGTATGCCATGGTGAAGCCAGAGCTCACTAGCATTTTTACGAAAAACTCCTTTAATTAGCATAATTAATTCTATGGAGTTAAAAACATGCTAACATAGTTAACGATCAATTAAAGCTAGTACTCACAATTAGCATGATTTCCTGGTGTTCACTTTTAGATAAAGCTAGCATTTATATTTATTTTTTTATTTCCTCCCGAAATACTGTACATGGTAATTCCTGACATCACATTTAGTTTTCACTGGGTGTAAAAAAGTGAAAAATTGTATAATATCAAGGTATTTTATTGTCTTTTAATCTAATAACTTTTAACCAAGTATAGAACAACATGCTATATAAGCTCAATCACCAGAGGCTAGCTTAGGTTCTGAAGTCCTCTTTTTTAAGCAGCATGTTTTTTAGCTAATAAGTTTTTTGTTTTGTTTTATTTTTTATTTACAGTACTTAAGGAAACTTGACTGCTGGTAGCTACTGTGTGCCTAATTAAACTCAGTGTTGCTAGTAACTTCCATAATATTTTGATGGCAAAATTTAGCACAGCATGTAGCATCGTTTATCTCGAGGTAACGCATTCCAACATGCTAACATGACTAGCAAGATTAGCGGCTATTTTGCATGGTGATGTCATTTGGTTAAGCTTTCAAAAGATTTACTCTTAAACTTAACAAAATTTTAAAAGAAAAAAAACTTTTTGTGCTGCAGTGTGTTGGTTGTGTTTATATCTACATGTGATGGATGGAGGGCTGAAGGGAGGGATGGAGGAGTGGATTCAGTTCTGTGCTTCCGATTTCAGACTGAGTTTCAGTTCATCATCATGCTTTTGGGGACCCTCAAGAAGCTCCTTAGCGAACAGGGGAACCACCTACCACACACACACACACACACACACACATTTTAGGACATGAATGGATGGATGAATGGATGGATGGATAAGGTAAAAACAGAAACAGACAAGATACAAAGTTGATGTAGAAATTGAAGAAGACGAATGAGAGGAATTGAAAGGAAATCGTAGGAAAAACTTAAAGAAAAACACGTTAGATCATGAAACAAGAAAAGAAAAGAAAAAACATAATGATGGCCAATGGGTGGAGAAACTAAGGAAAGAATAAAAACATGATGAATGGATGGATGGAAAAATTAAAAGAGAGGGATCTGGAACAGATAACGAGAAATAAAAAAAAATGATGTGTGGATGGATGATCAGAAAATATGCAAAGAAAAAGATAAAGATTGGATCAAGAGAAAGAAATGAGACAAATGCATGTCTGGGTGGATGGACGTCCCATTGTGAGTGATTAATGAAAAAGAAAAATTAATGATGGACAAGTAAGTTTAGGAAGAATAAACATGATAAAACATGAGAATGTAGATAAAGTAAAAAAAAAAAAGGAGGATGGAGGAAAAAGGAGAAAAATTCACAGCGAGAGAGAGAGTGTGTGTGTGTGTGTGTGTGTGTGTTGGGTTCAGTTGCTCTCTGTGCTTTGTCTCCCTCTCCTGCTCATCTCATTTAATTACACACACTTACAAAGAAATACTGCTGCAAAAACACACACACACACACACACAGTGAAAGCCCACCTGTGCTGTTATGAGTTTTTTGCTCTTGGGTTGATTATTGTCCGGAAACTCCTCTCCAAAGCACAGGTCAATGACGTAGCGTGGCCTCGGTCCCCCAGCCTGCATGTGCTGATGTAACTCTACACATACATATACAGAGAGAGAGAGAGAGAGAGAGAGGCGGAGAGTTTGTCAGGTGGAAAGGCTTTAAATGTTTCACTGAATAGAATCGAGGTTTGGGGATTTTTGTAGTTCTACAGTACAGTAGATCTTGCAGTTGGTTCTTCATCTGGAAAAAAATCCTTAATTTCCCACCAATGTCTCCAATGATATTAGGTGTCTATATCTATATTGACTCCTGTGGGAGTACGGTTGGGTATGTCTGCATGAGACACATGCGCTGTTTAGGTTTTGCTTTCAGCAGCTTCGTTATAGTTTTGCTAGCTAAGGCTTTGCTAGTGTCACCAGAAATGTGTGTTATTCTCGATCCAAAATAAATAATGAAAAAGTAAATAAATAAAGTAGAGTTTAAATGCGGATTATATCACAGCTGGGAGTCCTAGGGAGCAAAAACATTATGTTCTTTCATAGATGACGGCTGAAAAGTGGTTAATGCATAGTGTTCTGGAAGCAGCCGTTTCAAAACATACATTCACGTACTGTAGCTTTACTTAGAGGAAGCATACGATTGCTTTTACCCTTCCTGAGCTGTTCCTTTAATGAGGAGAGCGCTGGGAAGTGGCTGTGAATAAAGATTAGGGAGAGAATCTCAGGAAATACTCTTCCTGAAAAACATGCAACTTTGGTATCAGAGTTTCGGTTTGCTTTTTGATCAGTGCTATCCTCTATGTCTCTACGTTTAAAACAGTGACATTCCTTACCAGACTTTAGGTGATGGATCAAAAATATAATAGAAAAAATGGAAAGAGAAAAAGAAAGAGAGAGAGAGCTTTGGTTCTTCATCCTCACCCTGCAGGAAGACGCTGATGTCAAGCAGTTTGCATGTCTTTTCTCTGTCCAGTTTGTTGGGTTTATGCGTGTGTTGGGCGAGTGGCCCGTCCCAGTACACTCGTCCCTGACAGAAGCGTTTGATGAAGACTCCATCCGGGGCGACCCACACCAACACCCCTTTCTCCAGGTGAGGCAGAAGACGACTCATGGCCTCGGCGATGCCCGGTGGGAGGGACAGAGTGTCCAGACGAGGAAAGGACAGAGTGTGAGCTGCACACGGCCCGTAAATACGCTCGTTCCCCACCGGAGCTGTACCCTGAAGGATAAAACATCCCTCTGCAGATGAGGTGATCAATTCCTGAACCATCTGGCCATGATAGAACAGACACACAAGGAGACGGAAGTCTGGGAACACACAGACACGATTTTACATTTATTAAGTAAGATAGTTATTAAGAAATAAATTGTAGGACAAGGTTATGAGAGTTTAAAACTCTGTTTATTTCTCTATATAAACCCCCGCTACACTAATGCACTTTCACTAGTGCTTGGACACCATCTAGGTAGAAAGTTTTCTTAGTACGCCTGATCGCTTTACATCTGAAACGCTGGCCTCCCAGGAACTCCTTTAATGGCGCAAATACGTGGAAATGTCTTGGAATGAGGCGTCAATTTTAAATGGATCAGGCGTCCCGCTCGCTCTCCGTAATTATTACTCTCGGGCCATTCAAATGTTTGAGTTGAACTTGTACAGTATAAAATAGCATGGCACGTGTGAAAGCTAACATCTACAATTTTGAATTATTTTTGAGCAGTGCCATCCTCATTATAGTATGTAGACATATTGTTACTGTTTGCGCGTGTGTACTGTATGTGTATGTGTATGCATGTGTGATGTAGCACTGAATGAAACGTGTGAAATATATTTACCTGAAATGGGGCACCATGAGGGAAACAGAGTGACATTCGCAGATCTGTCATACCCGACAACGTTGTTATTGCTGTAGAAATTCAACTTGCCGCCTAAACAAACACACACACACACACACACACATACCACATAAACACACATGTTAAAAATTCTGTTGGCATAAAAAAAAAAACTGTTGAACTTCTTCTTTCACTATGCATGATCGTTTACGAAATTTACAAGATTTATAGGAAAGTCCACACACATGCATGGTTTATTCTCTTCATTTTTTGGCTACATACTACTCCTAAGAATTTAAAACTACATTCAACCTTGTTATTTACTTTAACCGTTAGTCGCCAACAGCGGCAGTTGCAATTAATTAGTGAATTATGATGGCTGGAGGTGGGTAGGATATACAGTGGTGTTCAAAATAATATCAGTGCGTTGAAAAAAGTGATTAAGCTCCATATCTATATAATAACTTTTAATTTCAATCATATAAATGCATTGGACCTCCTGCACCTTCTATTCTGAATCACAACATTAAGAAGAAATTTGCTAAATGTATTATTAGTTTAATGTAAGTGAAGAAAAACAAATAGTCTGTTTAAAAAATAGCAGTGTGGAGTTCAATTAGAGAAGTAAATTATTCTGTGAAAAACAGGTGTTAAACAAGTTCCCCTTATTTAAGGATGAATGCAGAAAAGATTGTCCCGTGTGCAAGTAAAATGGGTCGTCCAGACATTGTTCAGAAGAACAGCGTACTTTGATTCAAAAGTTGATTAGAGATGGGAGAACATACTAAGAAGTGCAGAAAATGATGGGCTGCTCTGCTAAAATGATACCAAGTCATTTCTAAGCTTTAAAATGGAGACTAAAACCAGAAAGACGGGGAAGAAAACAGAAAACTACCAATCGAATGGATCGAAGAATAACAATATTGACTCAAAGAACACCTGTTAGTACTGTTATTATTAGAAGATGGCTATGTGAAACCAAGCTATCAGCAAGACCAAGCCCCCGCAAAGTCCCATAGTTGAAAAAAAAAAGACATGCTGAAGAGGTTACAGTTCGCCGAAGAACACAGTGACTGGCCTAAAGAGAAATGGCGCAACATTTTGTGTAATAATAATTGTTTTTTTTTTTTTCAAATCATACTTGGGGTGGAGCACCGCGCGCCCTGAACCTATGGAAGTATAACAGTGCCAAAAATCCTCAAAGCAAAACAGCATACTGAATCACATGAACTGAAAAAAAAATAAATAACGTCACAAAAAAAGCAGTTTGATTTTTTCGGCTTTAAAATTTGAAAATTTTAGACACTGCAGTTTATTGTGGTTGTATATTTCAACTGAAAATGTAATTCACGCATTTAAAATTCAATGCAAAAATATTTACCCTACTAAATTGCTGTAAATCTTCATTATTTTTCAGCCTCACAAATTCAGGTTGCAAAAATTCTGGTATTAAATTTCAGATTGACAAAGTGCGAGTCTTCAAATTCAAGTCGACAAATTTAGGTAGAAAAAATTCAGATCTTCACATCTGGGATATCACAGGAAGAGCAATGGACTGGCGATTTCTGGGGTCCATGTCACAGTGCACTTTAAAGTGTACTTTGCGAATCCTGCGAATGCTTGGACTCATGAACACACGCTGCGTCCCTCGGATGCAAATGTGCACAGAAAATATATACAATCAAAACCTCTCCAGTGTGTGTGTGTGTGTGTGTGTGTGTGTTCTACTAACCGTCTGATACTCTGCTGTTATTTGAGTTGTCATGTACAGCATCCTAAAAAAAAAAAAAAAAAAACAGTTAGAGTTAATGAGCTATTTTTTCCATTACGTCTCCAAAAGCTGTGTGTACAAATAACTGCCTATCTGACTATAAACCTTAGCACAAACCCATTTTTTTTACTTTGCAATTCAAACCTAATTAAATTGCAGTTAAAAAAAAAAAAACATTAAAGTTCAGCTCATGAAATCATGTGTGTGACATTTTATGTACCGACAAAGACGCATCTGCATCCCCATATTCTCAATCAAGCTACCAAAGTATTTTGTACAGTGCAGCAGTTAGCATCTTTGTTATTAAGTTACATGATTGTGGTCTTACTAGAAGTCTTTATCTACACTGGGAGTTTTACACTTTTTTTAATAAAATACCCACAATACGTGTTTTTGCATTCTAGAATTTTGAATTCTAATACAACTCAATAATACAGATCATACCACACTTAAGTCTGGACTTATAACTCAGGAATTATTATAACATTTAAACATCAAATGTCAGGACATGATTGTTAAGTGTGCTTTCGTGTTTCAGTGCATCATTCACCACCATGCCTGTAAATCCATATCCATTAAAGAGACTTGGCATGATGATGAGAGCGAGAGACAAAAAAAAAGAGACACTTAGAGAGTTAAGGAGAGACCTATGATGAGAGAACGATGGGAAGAGAAAGAGACACATGATGAAAGAGTGAGAGACAGTCAGAGAGAGAGAATGAGGGAGACGGGCAAAGAGAAAGACTCATGATATGAGAGAGACAGGAAGAGAAAGACTCATGATATGAGAGAGAAAGAGGCAAAGAGACTTATGATGTAAGAGACATCAAAAAGCAAACATATCGTCCTTCCGTCTGCCTTTCCTTTCATCTTTCTGCTCAGACAGATGTGATAGATTCGCAGTACAGTGGACAAATTTCTAAGGTCTAACCGGCGGCTGTCTGTGATGTAAATCCTTAAACCTGATTAAACAGAGCGAGTCTGAGGCTTTAATCAGGACAGAGCTGTTTGACTAGTCTTTACTGAACTGAGAAACTGCAGTAAAGTACAGACTGAAGTTTTAACTGAAGTCAATCTGTTGGCTGAGGGTGTACACCAGTTTGCCCACCAGGGGGCAGTAGAACACTTTAGACCTTCTCACAGTTTCAGTTTCACAGTCAGGGTGTTAGTGTAATATTTAATTATAGTCTACTGGCTGGGGATTTCCAAAACCCTGTCATGTGTGTGTGTGTGTGTGTGTGTGTGTGTGTGTGCGGTTTTTACCTGGCCATGAAATTCATTGTATGCTTTGCCCTTTACTGAACTGACGACAGGTTCTGAAAGACAGGGAGACACAAGAGAGAGATGAGACTCATGATGAAAGAGAAAATGAGAGAGAGAGAGAATCATTTCTTTCTTTCTTTCTTTCTTTCTTTCCAACCTGTTTCTCTGGTTTTCTTGCTGCCACTTCCTCTCTCACTCCCCAACCTGCATCATGCATTCCTTCCTTCCTTTCTACCTTTCTTTTTTTATTACTTTTTGTAAAATGTAATCTTGACTTTGTTGTTAGCAAATGTAACATTTTTTTTTTCTTTTCAAGCTTTCATTTATGACATCATTTCTTTTAAATTTCGGTTTTCTCGATCTTTAGTATTTCCTATAAATCTGCCTTACGCACGTACAGGATTTCCTTCGGGACATGCACTGTTCTTAGGGAAATGATAAATGATCTGATTAGGCAGAACTGTGTGATGTCACTTGCTGGGTGTGAGCGAGTCTCAGAGATGAGATTTGAAGTCCCACAACGGGTTCTTTCAGCCTCTCTACTACTGTGTACTGTGTATCCTGTATGTTGTACGTGTGTAGCACCTTCGTCCTGGAGGAAGGTTCTTTCGATGTACTGAACTGTATATGGATGAAATGACAACAAAAGCCTTCTTGACTTGACTTGATGTGTGTGTGTGTGTGTTCACCTGAGTGTGTATCCTCCACTATCCTGTACACTTTATACGGTGACGAGATGTCCAGTTGGCTGCGTTCAGAAACCTCCTGGAACTCTGAGCTCTTGTTGAGGGCGCAGCGTAGCCGAGTCTTCCACGCCGAGGGGTCGGCTCTGTCACGGCCCTCGCGGTATTTCCCTTTATACACCGCCCATGCCTACACACATACATTCAGTCATTAAAACATAAACATAGCCAAAAGGAAACACACGAATTTAGACTCTGTTGGGGTGAAAGCCAAAATTGCAGGGGGCCTCGCCAACACCATTCATCAGCATTATCTTACAAATAACTAACGGAGGGACCCGTCAATGACGGTAAAGAGTTTGAAATAGTTAAAAGGTTAATGTAATCAGTGATATTATTATTATTATTATTATTATTATTATTATTGATATTATTGTTATTATTTCAGGTTAAAGCCCACATACATGTCTGTGTGTCTTTCTGTACAGCAGAAACTCTCTGTCTTATTATGGTTGAGTAGGTTGAGTATCTTACGCCTTGTTTACACTATAAGTTGTATTTCCTTCGTCGTCACACAAATACACTCCCTAATACACTCCCTGTTCGTTAATTGGAGAGTAAATCACGGATGAGAAACGAAAAAAGTAGATCGGATAAAAATGAAGTTTTGTCCTAAAATGACTCGAATGCGTTACAATTTACTTATACCACTTCAGAAAATATATTTAAAATATTAGCTACTACCAGAAATAATATTCGGTTTAGATTTTCTAATTTATATCTATTGGTGCAGGTGTTTGTTTACATTGAGCGAGTAGCGCATTAGTAGATTATTTTAAAGTTTTCGCCCCTTAGGAGCCCCCAACTGGTCTGAGGCCCCAAGCAATGGCCTGCTTTGCCTGTTGGCAAGAAAAAAACATATTCATAGCCATAGAGCACACACACACACACACACACACACACACACACAGACTAAAGTACATATAGTCAAAAGGAAAAACACACACAGTCATACAGCAAAAAATAAACACATATGAAAATGTGAAAATACACACAGTCACATACAGTTAAATATTTACAATTACTGTACTGTATGCACAAACACACACACACACACACACACACACACACACACACACTAGGCAAAATGGCTTATACATTCAGACATTCAGACAAGCACACACAAGAGACTTAACAATGTATATGGGCAAAGACAGAATGGGACCTGATGGGTGGATAGATAGTTAGATAGATACTTATAGTATTTATCTATAGTATAGATAGTATTTCTTGTATAATCTACCTTTTTGTGTTATTACAACAATGAATTTAAATAGTTATCTTTATGTATTCAGAAGATCAGGTGCTGTTTACATTGCATAATAACGGCATTGTATCAAAGTTGATCTAGTACTGTCATGGGTGTTGTTCAGTGTTAAAGTATTCATTTTAATTCTTTTTTAAATCTGCTCCAGTGAAATGTTTTCAACATTTTAAATAAAGCAAAAGTTTTTAGTCTTATGATAAAAATTTACAGGAAAATTATCTTACAAAGTGTTTAGTTCACTATGCTAAATGCTAATTTTAAATGACTGACTTTAATAATATTTTAATTTGACTATGCCACAAAAGTCTTACACATTAAGTAGAAAAATTCTTTTTTTTCCCCCAGGCTACTGATATGCAATGCAATACCATCTCATGACTCTGGGTGGCAGCAGAGAGACGAAGGTGCCTAGCTAGCTCCTTTATCACGAGGATAAACACTTTACTGATACTTTACAGTGTACTCCCAAACAAGCATTTTTGGCGATATTTAATTACATCAGGATAGATGATTTTTCATAACTGTAAGTTATAAGTGTTCTAAACATTTTTAAGCTTGTACAACTAGCTTCAGTTGTACCGCTGTAACAGATAAATAAACACATTTAAATGTACCTAGGCGATTTTTAGCAAAATTATGAGTTGATCCAACATTTTAGATGAATACAGTTCCTTATAATTTGCAGTGTAGAATTAAGTTAAACACAATAAATGTCAGTTAAAAACTAAATAAGTTTTCTTAATCACTCACAATCTATACCGCTTTATCGTGTATACAGGGTCGCGGGGGCCTGGAGCCCATCCCAGGAGACTCCATCCCAGTACACACACATACACTCGCTCACATGCTCTTTCACACACTACAGGAAATTTGGGATTAATCTTTAGGCTGTGGGAGGAAACCGGCGTACCCAGAGGAAACCCTTCGAGCATGGTGAGAACATGCAAACTCCATGCGCACAGACCGAAACGAACCCCGTCCCTGGGGGTTCGAGGCCACGGTGCTAACCACTACACCTCCATGCCTCCATACATTATTATTGATGTTAATTAAAGAATATACTGCAGAATACAGTAAGTAAGAAAGGGTTAACTTGTGTAATTCTGACGCTTCAAATCCAACGCTTATATTTCACCGGTTTATTGGAACTCGTCCCTTGTTCCTGTATAAATATTAATCGATCTCACTAATCAGAATAATTGATTTTAACTCTAACGATAGCTGGGACCTTGAAGAGCGCAGCGTCCTCGTTCTGTCTGTAGTCCTGCTTCGCTGCATGTTTCCACGGGATTTTAAATAAAGTTTTCTCCTCGTTCTCCCAGCTCAGCCCAGCATATCTCCCACTGTCGATCTGTGCGATCAGCCATTCCCTCAGACGCATCGGGCTCTCTTTCTGTTCCATCTGTTGAGAAGAACGAAAGAAAATAAATCAAACCCCCTACATCAACAACATGCTGAACATTTCTTCTATACCCAGGCAGATAAGGTTCCGGAAAACAAGCTGTCACATGACCTCAGACACAAAGCTCTACCTTCAGTCATTTTCCTTTGTGTTCACACAGAGAAGTAGTTAAACTGTGCAGTACGTTTAAATAAAAACGGTAAAAATGCAAGAAGCTTTTAAAGGGGACTTACAGTTGCTCTGAGATGAAGAGTGTGTGTTCACATGTGCACTCAAATGTGTGCGCTGAACTGCAGCTCAAAATGAAAGAGAAAGCAAGACAGGAAATACTTTCGCTTTCCTCTCTTATGTTACTCACACACAATCTTTCTCTCTCTCTCTCTCACACACACACACACAAACGAGAACAGAAACTATTGAAGCAATTTTTTTGCATTTAAAGTAGCAAATTAAACTCAATCAAAAAGAGCTTTTTGTCTTTGCGAGCAATTAGATTAGACGTCTAACAGTTACTCCATCCTCCATGAACACTTTTCAACCCTATAGTGTTTTACTCAGACTGTGTGTGTTTAGCCAAAACACAAACCCTATAGAGTTGTTTATTTTAATTATTGATTTTAATGATGTAACTTTAATTTAATGTGGATGAATTTGGTAGAATTCACAAATTAATCATAACTCCAAAGTTACTTAAAGACAAAATAGAAACGGACAAAATAGACTCGAAACAGAAAAGTGTTTGTCCTGTAATCAGGAGACCGCGCGGGGGGATTCCTGGGGGATTCTACACTACAGCCATCTGTTGCTGGAAGCCTAGAGAGGAGATTGGATTGGTGCCATACTGGCAATCGTACCCGTGGGACCCACAACCATCAAAGACAAAGAGCGCTTTGCGTTGATTATTATTGGCTTAGAGAAATCGTTTGTTAGACCTGGAAGCGGGGAAGTTTTAGCAACTCAGCAGGTTACTGATCAGAGGGTCAGCCGTAGCAGAGTAGGTCAGAATGAGCGAAGCCCTAAACATACCAACATGACATCTTTTCCTTTGCACATTCCATATAATTTATATACTTTGTACTTTTACATTTACATTTTATATATTTCCTTAGATATTTGTAGATTTTTTGTAGACTTTTCTAGTGCAATTTGCCTTTTCTTACCTTTTTATTGCATTTCATCTTTCCTTTTTTTAGGTATGAATAGTGGTAATAGCATTTAACTTTTAACCCAATAATAACAATACCTTACCGCACTTTTATGCCAGTTTACAGATGTAAATGCAAAACGAGCACCATGTATCTAACTAAGTAATAGGACTGATACTTATGTGATAATGATAAGAAAATAAAAACTGGTGAAACTTGAAACTGTAATTACACACGTCAACACTATTCGACTTACTGTCTGACTCCTGAATAAAAACGGGTTACACCAGAATTAAATTGTGTTTTACAACAGTGGGGGTGAATATTTATGCACCCACAATGTTTTGTCATTCATTTACAAATAATTTTCACTAATTTTACCTTTATTGAATCAATTCAGCTTTTCATTTTTAACAATAGTCATAGTCACAAAGCTGCTTTACAAAATCAAAAATAAATATGTAAATGAGTTTAAAAAGTATATGGAAATATTTATAAATTATTATTATCAGAGCAAGTATTCTTATGAGCAAGTCTGTGCATAGGCAATGATGGCAAGGGAAACTTTCCTTAAGGGGAACCCATCTTCATAAGAGATAGCAGGAATTGATCTGCAGTCATACTATGTGTTAGGAGGCTGGAAGGTCAGTATGACAGAAGAGCTGTTTAAGTTCAATTTTATTTTATTTTATTTGTACAGCGGTTTTAATAATTGTCATCGCCGCAAAGCAGCTTTACACAACCAGAAGAATTATTTAAGTCTGTATGGAATATGTACGAATCAATGATGAGCAAGCCGAGGGCGACAGTGGCAAGGAAAAACTCCCTGAGATGGTAATAGGAAGAAACCTTGAGGTAACCAGACTCAACAGGGAACCCATCCTCATTTAGGTGAAACAGAAAGAAGGAATTGATCTGCATTCATACAGTGTGTTAGGTGGCACACACAGTACAATTGATGGTAAGTTATTGGTAGTTATTGGAGGCTCAGGTAGACTTGTAGGAAATTCCAGTCCTGAACGAATTCCAGTCAAGTAACTGCAGCCAAGTCAAGTCCTCAGAGAAACAGCTGTCAACATCAGTTGAGGCCAAAACCGTCTTTATGGTAGAGTAAAACCGTCCCCAGAAACTGGTCGCATCCCAAAGAGACACACGGCGCACCAGGTGATGAGATCTCCAATCAGAAGCAGAGCACCAGAATGAGTCAGACAGGTCCGGAGGGCAGAGGGAGTCTGGATCACTGGCAGCTCAGGAAGAACACGTGTAGCTCGACAGAGAGGGGGAAAAAGAGAGAGGGAGAGAGAGAACAGGAGAGGGGAGAGCAGAAGAAGAGAGATACAGTAACAGTTAGGTATGGACGCAGTCACATAATGTATAAGGTGAATGTATATTTAGTGTAGAGTGCAAGCAGAGACTCCAGCAGGACTAACTATAACAGCATAACTAAAAGGGAGAGCCAGAAGGAAACCTGAGTGATCAATGAGAGTGGAGAAGACAGCATCTAAACATACCAGTTCACCGTAATACTCTACGTCCATGAGCCCCCCAGATCTGCTCCTTTACCAAAGGCAAATCTATTTACAAAAATGCTTGGCTAAATAAATAGGTTTTTATTGTTTTCATGTGACTTTGGGGCCTTGTAAGAAAAAGCTCTGCCCCCTGCTTTAGTTTTCATTATACGCGGTACTGACAAGCAGCCTGCATCCATTGATCGAAGTAGGCGTGACGGATCGTAAGACACTAGCAGTTCACTCAGATACTGCGGTGAGAGACCATTTAATGCTTTATATGTCAAAAGTGGTATTTTAAAATAAATGCGGAATTTCACAGGGAGCCAATAAAGTGAAGATAAGATAGGCGTCATGTGCTCGTATCTTCTGGTTCTAGAATGCTGCTGCATTTTGAACTAACTGAAGCTTGTTTATGCACCTAGTTGAACAACCAGACAGTAAGGCATTACAATAGTCCAACCTAGAGGTGATAAACGCATTCACTAGTTTTTTTTTGCATTGTTTAGTAACAATATATTCCTTAACTTCGCAATATTTCTGAGGTGAAAAAATGCTATCCTGATGATATTGTCTACATGAGCATCAAATGATAGACTACAATCTATAATTACACCGAGGTCTTTCACTGTTGCACTTGATGGAACAGAAAGGTAATTTGAAGTTACAATGTGATCTAAAATCTTGCTTCAAGCTGCATGCAGTCCTATGACTAGAACTTCTGTCTATCAGGATTAAGCAGAAGGAAATTAATTAGCATCTAGTCTCTTATATCCTTTACGCATGGCTCAACTTTAGCAAGCTTGTTTTTTTTATCTGGTTTTGCTAAGACTGTGTGTTGTCAGCATAACAATGAAAACTAATACCATGCTTATGGATTATGTTGCCCAAAGGAAGCATGTAAGGGAAAAAAAAGCAGTGGCCCTAAAACTGAACCCTGTGGAACACCAAACTCCACAAAAAAACATGCAGAATAATCACCATTTAAATCTACATACTGATAATGATCGGTCAAATAGGATCTGAGCCAGGAGAGGGCTGTTTCCTTAATTCCCACCACATTTTCTAATCTGTGAAGGAAAATACTATGACCAATGGTGTCAAAAGCTGCACTAAGGTCGAGTAACACAAGCATAGTGATGCAACCCTGGTCAGGGACCAAAAGGAGGTCTTTTATTACTTTAACGAGTGTCGTCTCTGTGCTGTAATGAGGCGTAAATCCTGACTGATACAGTTCATGTATGCTATATCTATCTTCTCCGCTACTATCTTACCCAGAATCTTAGAGATAAAGGGGATGTTTGATACCAGCCTGTAATTGGACAGCTGACAGGGGTTGAGGTCAGACTTCTTAATTATCAGTTTAATTACTGCTAATTTAAAGGCTTTTGGAACATACCCAATGCTGAGTGAAGAATGAATTATTTTCAACAGGGATTCTGTTATTTCCGGCATAACAGTGGGGAGAAACGTTGATCTAGCTACACTAACAGCTCTTCTATAGTTTTATAGGATGCTCTGCTTCCATGCTATTTAAAATACTATCAATTTAGTTCTAAAATACTAACAATTTAGTTTGACGCCATTTATGTTCTAATTTCCAAGCGGTCTGTTTTAAAGTGCGCGTGTGATTGTTATACCACGGAGCGAGTTTCTTATCTCTAATAGTTTTCTTTAAATTTTCCTTTAACTGGAGCTACATTATCCAACGTATAACAGTGTGTCGACTCTAAATATTCAGTCGCCTGATTGAGTTCTGTGGAGTCAGATGGCGATCCAATCAAAGTTGGTAACTCTGGAAGATTACTGCTAAAGCTCTGTGTGGTAGTTGATGTGAATGTGCGTTTAATACGGGGCGGCGCTGTGTATACATTATTACTATGACACACTTTAATCGAGACAAGATATTGATCTGAGATAACTTCAGACAGTGAAATTGTGAATAAATTGTTTATACTTAATCCGAAGAATATCATTAAATCTAAAGTGTGACCTGCTTTATGTGTGGGTCCTACTACACACTTATTTACTCCTAGCGAGTCCAGTATGTACATAAATGCTGTTCTCAGGGGGTTTTCTGGATTCTCAAAATTAATGTCTACTGAAATGACTAGTTTTAAGAGGAAATCTGCAAATTCACGAAGAAATTCGGCCCTGGAGGTCTGTAAATAATAATTAGTGGGATCGACTGAGCAGACTTAATATTTATAGTTACACTTGTTAGGTTACTATAACAAGTAACTATGTTATATAACAAGGTAATATAAGGTCCAGTTTCGAGGCTCAGGAACAAAACTGCTTGTGGGAATTTCAGTCCTGAGTTATTGAGCGACTGCAGCCACAAGCCATTAGAGAAAATCAGCCGAGTTCAAGATCGTCTTCATGGTAAAGTGGAACCGTCTCCAGTTACCACGTGGGGTCTCCATGCGACCAGATTCCTAACCAGAAGCAGGGAACCAGGCACGATTCTTTCTCTTTCTTTATCATGGAAGCACAGGGGCGCCATGATAGAAAAAGAGAAGGAATAACAGTTATAAGAGTTAAAAACTCCCACTAGTGCTTGGACACCATCATGGTAGACAGTTTTCTCAGTACGCTGGAGCCAGCTTCATGTCTGAAACGCTGATGTCCCAGGAACTCCTTTAATGGCCCAAACATGTGGAAATGGCCAATACTGGGGACATGGCAAAAACTTCCAGCTGAGTTCCTGTACACTGTCCCCGGTGTCGGTGAATGATTGTGTGAACAGTTACCCATCGATTTTTAAGGATCAGACATTCCACTCGCTGATTGTTCACGGTAACGACTGCAGTAGACTCTGAACCACCTTGAGCCAGATCATCATTTATAGCCATAGGGCATTGTTTAAATTGTCTGCTCCATTTAAATGTTTTACTGCGGCTTAGAGTCTCATCACTGTACTGTGCTTGAAGTCTTCTGTAAATGTCAATCAGTTTAATGGCTTCATTGACCAGGAATTTCACAACTAATGTTGTTTTTGTTCCTAATCATGTACTTTAGATAAATGAAACATTCGTTTAATGTATGAAATAAATAAATAAATACATTTCTGGCGACCCCAGAAATGACCAGACTTATATACTGCACCGAGGGTTATCATCAATCTGATGGGCATCTAAAGAAAAGAGAACTGAAACTTATTTTTTTTCTTAACTGAAAGCATGTGTTTCTTTTTTCGAGCTGTCACAGGACGTTTATGTGTATTAATGTTTAATACACTAAGGAGCAGGAGCACTGTTTCAGTCTTACTAGTTTTCATTTCCCCACTTTTCACGGCTGACTCACACATGAAGGCGTCAAAAAGTGCCACTGATTCAAACTAGCTCAAAAGCAGGGGTGGAAAACCAAACTGAAAAAAAAAAAAAAAAATTATACTCCAAATCAGTAAAAAATGTTTTGTAAGTAGAGTAAAAGAACCCTTCCTGCAAACTAAAAAATAAAATACTAGCACTATAGGTGCTTCATCAAAAAGTTGATTTATTTCAGTAATTAAATTTAAAATTGAAACTCATATTATACAAATTCATTACACACAGACTGATGGATTTTAAGTGTTTATTTCTTTTAATTTTGATGATTGAAAACTTAAAATTCAGTATCTCAAGGTTAATATTGAAGACTCATTTTGTCACACTTTAATCAGCTAATTTACTCAAAACACCTGCAAAGGTTTCCAGAGTCTTTAAATGGTCTTTCAGTCTGGTTCACTTGGCTACACAATCATGGCGAAGACATTAATGGAAAGTTGAATGGAAGGAAAACATGAAGATGCACAAGCAACAGGGATAGCCACAGCCTTGAGAAGATCAAGACATAGACGTATCCAGGACATGGGCTACAACAGTCGCATTCCTTGTGTCAAGCCACTCTTGAACCAGAGACAACGTCCGAGGTGTCTTACCTGGGATAAGGACAAAAAGGACTGAAGTGTTGCTCAGTGGGCCAAAGTCGTCTTTTTAGATAAAAGAAAGTTTTGCATTTCATTTGGAAATCAAAGTCCCAGAGTCTAAAGGAAGCGAGGAGAGGCACAGAATCCAAGTTACTTAAGGTCCAGTGTAAAGTTTGCACAGTCAGTGGTGGTTTGGGGAGCCACGTCATCTGCTGGTGTTTGTCCACTGTGTGTTATCAGGTCCAAGGTCAGCGCAGTCGTCTACCAGGAAGTTTTAGAGCATATCATTCTTCCCGCTGCTGACCAGCTTTATGGAGATGCTGATTTCATTTTCCAGCAGGATTTGGCACCTTCTCACACTGCCAAACGTACTAATACCTGGTTTAAGGACCATGGTATCCCTGCGCTTGATTGGGCAGGAAAGTTGCCTGACCTAAACCCCATAGAGAATCTCTGGGGTATTGTGAAGAGGAAGATGCAAGACACCAGACTCAACGATGCATAAGAGGTGAGGCCGCTATCAGAGCAACCTGGACTTCCATAACACCTCAGCAGTGCCACAGACTGATCACCTCCATGCCACGCCGCATTGCTGCAATAATTCATGCAAAGGGAGCCCCAAACAAGTATTGAGTGCTGTGTTAAAAATATTTTCTTTAATAGATATTTCATTTCATGTTATTTCATTACATGAATAAATCAACTTTTTGATAATATTCTAATTTATTGAGATGCATCTAAACAGTATATACAGTATATGTGTGTGTTATTCACATCTAATTCACGAATCAAAAAGAAACTGAAACAATGCCTTCTAATACATAAGTTACATAATCCTCAGGAATAGTTTTTTGTTTTAATTCTTTTCAGCTCTGCTGTAGCCATGACTAAATAGCATTCAGTAAACCCATTTGCAGATGAAGGCTATTGGGTTTCTGAGTCTTTAAATGGTCTCTCAGTCTGGTTCAGTAGGCTTCACAATCAGGTGAACTGTATAAACACAGTCTGCTGCCACCTTCAGGTGAAAGTATAAATTGCAACATGGATTTGGGAGTAGCTGCCAGGTAATCCTACAGTATGTGGATTCACAAGAAATGTGTGATTTCTTTATGATTTTTTTTTTTTTATGTGTGAATGCTATTATTTACAAATTAGAGCTATGTTTAATAGTGAAAGTAAGAGCATTTCCATACATTTAGGCATTTGGCAGACGCTCTTATCCAGAGAAACTTACATTTTTATCTCATTACACATCTGAGCAGTTGAGGGTTAAGGGCTTTGCTCAAGGGCCCAACAGTGGCAACTTGGTGGTTGTGGGGTTTGAACCTGGGATCTTCCGAACCATAGTCCAATGCCTTAACCACTGAGCTACTACACATCTCCCTATAGGACTTCATTATTGTTAGCAGTTGGTACCAGTTCTCCTGGCACTCAATGTGGTTTAATATAACTGACAGGAGAGCAATCCCAGATAGTACACTGCTGAAGGGCCAACACTGGGCCAATGGTATTGCAGACATTGGGCCAATGTTGGCCCTTCAGCAGTTGGCTCAATGTAATTTTGTTCATTGGCCCAATGTTGGGTTATTAGTGGAGCCGAAGGTAGGTTGGCCCAACGTTGGTTCAGTAGATAATTATTATTAAGGAAATTACATAATCACAACACATCGAAATAACCCAAGATCATGCAGTATTTGCAGAGCTTTAATAACTCAAATAAACAAAATGCAAATAATTAGTATTTGTAAACAAATTGTGTCAATGCTTTGGCTAAATAACAAGTAAAAAAAAAAAAACAGTATTTGGTGGAATAACCCCAATATGCAATTACAGCTTTATGTCTTAGATACCCAAATAAGCAAAACAATAAATTTCATCCAATATGTTATAACAAATGACTTTTTTTTCTTATTTTCCTTCTCCCTGTCATAGTCCCTGAATCTGATGTGATCACTGCCCCAAATCTAGTGGGGTTGGGCTGACTGGTTTCAACTTAATTTGAAAATAAGAAAAAAAAAGTTGTAAATCTGCTAAAAAATTAGCAGAAATAAACTTCTAAAAGATAATAAATTAGAACAATAATGACTACATTATGACAAAATAAAATGACAAATTTAAATCAAACATTAAATAAAAACAAAAATATTAATAAATAATATTAATGTCTTTTAGCATATAGTAGTTTAAGTGATGATGGTGTGGCGCTACATCTATATTTATTTGCAGTTAAAATGAAAAAAACATTTACAGATGAAACTGACTGCACTTGAAGCCCTGAATAAATCTGAAATTGTGCATCATTTTGCTACTTCTTCTGGAAGTGCTTTCTTCTTGCGTGCCCTTTTTCCTTTCTGCTCCACCTGGCCGCTATCTCTTTCCTACAATGTCTGTTTAAACGATTTGCTGCTCCGGGGAGACGCGGAGCGAACATAACGTATGTAACAGTCCCAGTCAAGGAACAGAATCAGATTAATGAACAGATTAATATTGTTATTATTAATTTTGGCAATCATCACTTTAGTGCACAGGGTGGGCAATAATTATATAAATAATATATATATATATATATATTATTTTAAAATTTATTTTAAAAAATGCTGGCTGACAGCAGGCCAAATCAGTCTGTGACTCTAGTCTGTGTAAACACATTAATAATTTGAGCATTGTACATTAAACTGTACTTATGATTAAAATATGATATGGGAATATTCCTTTTCAACCAGCAAAATGATGAGAAAAACAAACATTTTCCACATTTATCTTAACTCAGTTCAACAACAGTTCCAGTTTCAGAGCCAGATGAAACAATTCAAACAGTGAATAACTTAGCAAGATTGTCAAATGATATGTTTCACATGCCAACTACATTAGTACATATAGGCTATTCCACAACCGCATAAACATACCAAAATGCTGTGCCCTAAAACAAAACAGTATGTACTGTATATTGGCCCTTTAACATTTCTGGCACTCACTATGGCAACATTCCCTGTGGTTCTAACCTCACTACTGTATACAATACTGTAGTTACTGACAACAGGTTGATTAGCCTAGCATAAAAGTTCATAGCTACTGTAAACATCTTTCTGACCACATTACAGCAAAACTACTAACTGTGGGCTTTTCATGTTGCCACAGATTCTCAACACTTTTATATCTTACTTAAGGGGATTTACATCTGGTTTGGAGGAATATTAACCCACCTGTAGTTAGGAGCAAAGAGGCACAAAACTTTAGCTTTAGCTTGGCTGACTTAATCAACAGCACCTGACCTCCGGGGGGTTTTAGATTCCCTCCAGCGATACTGTAAGCATCATCTAATGGTCTGTTTGACAGTGTTCACAGTTGAGCACAAAGTACTGTACAATAAATTCTTGTTAGAGTTTCTTGTTTAATTCTTTCAATGTTATTTACGTACTATATTACCAACCCTCAAATGAGCTCCTGATATAATGGCATCATTGAGAGAGCCTGCTGCACAAAGTAAAAGCAATAGAACTTAATTTCCATTTTTCAACCTTGCCATTATCTACTGAACCAATGTTGGGCCAACCTACAGTATCTTTGGCCCCACCAATGGGGCAACAGTGGGCGCATGGACACAATGACACTGATGTCAACATGGGCCCAATGTATGCACTGCTGTTTTCCCAACTTTGGCCCGACATCGGAGCACTGATAAAAGGTTGCCAAAATTTTAAAGGGCGTTGGGCCAACAAAGCAGTGCTATCTGGGATCCAGTTACCATCGACAAAAAATAAGAAAGGGGAATGTAAAAAAACTCTTCTTTTAAATGTAACATGAGTATTAATAAGTAGAAAGTAATTTTTACCTAATGAAATTATGTTAATGTCATAATTCCAAGTGATGTGTAATTTTTACTACTTAAAAAATAAAAGAGTTATTTAAAAGAAACTACACTGTTTTGCCTGAAAATGTCAAACCTTAAAACAGACTAAGGTTACAGTATATGCAGTGTGCACAATTAGCTAGATTGGTCTGACCAGACACACTCATTGTCAAATTCCACACAGTGGTATTGTTGCTTATGCCTATAACTACCTTACCTACAGTACAACATGAGAAGATTCTTACTTACAGTACACTACAGCTAAATATTTATTATAGTAAATCTTATGTGTTTATATTTTATTTGCAGATCGTTCTTATAAACGGTCACAATTTCGTCAAATTTGCAAGTATGCATTTTAAGTATGGGCAATTCAGCCTTTATTCGTCACACATAAATTACTGCAGTGAAATTCTTTATTCTTTACATATCCCAGCTTCTTGTTAGTAGGCAGCGGTCAGAGCGCAGGGTCAGCCATTTTACGACGCCCCTGGAGCAGTTAAGGGCCTTGCTCAAGGGCCCAACAGCGGCATCCTGGCGGAGCTGAGGTTCTGCCATCTTCCGATCCGTAACTCAGAGCCTTAACGCACTGAGCCACCACGGCCCCAGTGGGTTGCTGTGGTGTTGTTGGTTTTACTCTGGTTCAACCAGCAGGTGGAGGTGTTTTACAAGATTTAATCTCCATGCAGCATCTCCAGTCTGATGCTGAAGTTTTCGAACTCCACTGAGTGTCAGAAGCGAATTGTTGTACGGCTGCAAATATATTTAAATAAATTGCACACCACAAGCAGCCAAGCACAATCCAGCACAAGCTGACGAAGCTGTTTCGATTAACATTGGAACCTCTTGTCACTATCGTCCTTATGAACTGTGTTTCCATTTATATTTATATATTTATTTTATTTCATTTATTTAATTTACTTTACAAAATATGTTCAATGTTAACTAGTTTATTATGGAGTCTGATCAGTCAAATACATTACTACTGTAGTATGAGGTGTGCTGTACATGAATCACTAAGCTGTACAACATTGTGCTAGTCTAATAATAAGATGTAAAGTATGAAAAGTAGGATTTTCATAAAAAAAAAAAAACAGGCAAAGCAAGAGTTTGTAGCTAGTCATGACTAGCTAGCTAACATTAGCTGCTAACTCGCCCTTGCTAAAAGCAGCAATGGTAGCGCCATCAATGCCAACTTCTCAAGCGGTCTCAATAGTATTGTCAGCATCGATCAGTGTTTCAGTAATATTGAGCCAGAGCACACTAGAAACAGGTCGATATCACTGATACATTAGCCCATGCTTTTTACTCTTAGATCCGCTACTCCACTTTTGCTGCATTTTCACATTAGCAATTCATCACGCAACGCTAACGAGTAGATGCCTAGATGCATGTTGGCATTGTATGAGTGGTCTAAATGCAGAGGTGGATAGTAACTAAGAACATTTAATTTGTTACCGTAATTAAGTACAGTTTCCACGTGTATGTTTTTTCCTCTTCGTGATTTTCTTACCGTTTGCATTCTCCAACTAATATCTGTACTTTCTATTTCACTACATTTCTGCATGGCATTGTGTGACATAACCAGACTGGTGTGTGGTATTTGAAATGGTAATATCGCCTCCAGCTGGCTATTATATAGTACGTGATAGTGTAAAACGGTGTGTCAAATCTTCAGTTGATTGGCCAAGCTCTCTAAGAGGGGAGGGATGAGAGGTACTTTGCACTCTCACATCAATCACGTCTCTACATTTAGTCACAGGTGTCTATGAGCTCATGCAAGTGTAAGGAGTGGATAGCGCTATCCTCCGAGCGTGTTACGCCGCACCCAATGATATGTGAGCAAGCAGTCTGAAAAAATGCGGCTGGCAGGCGTTACATGGCTCGGAGGAAACCAGTTAAAGCCTTCGGCCCTCCCGACTGAAAGGTGGGAATTGAATATGACTAAAATCACAGGCAAAAAATCTGGGGGAAAAAAGATAGTCCACAGTTTGGACGGAGAGAGAGAGCTGATACAAGCGCAGTACTTTTAATACTTATGTATATTTAAAGGGAAGAACTTTTGTACTGTCAAGTACAACTGTAAATGGGGAACTTCTACCTTTACTTGAGTAAAATCTCTACTATTTCTCAAGTACAGGTTTTGTGTACTTTGCCCATTACTGTCTAAATGTCATAACTATGAAAATGAAAGCTAATAATGATCTGTTGAAACTGGAGCTTTAATCATTTTTATAATAATTATACATTTTCCTTTGCTCCTTAAATAGCAGCCCAGTCGACCCAATGCTTAATCCATGACTGACTGATGTGAGTTTCATCTCTGCTACTGTAATGGAGTTAAAGATGAGATAGACCACCTGGAATAAATCTGCTGGGATAAACAAGAGTATTGTCATGATTTTGTTTTTTATGTTTCTTAAGAAAAAAAAAAAACACAGTTCAGGGACCTTCGAAGCTGTCCAACATTACAACTTTGCACTTCAAATTCAAGCCAAATAAGGCAAATCTCATTTAAATCCAAATTTACACTTGAAAGTGTTGTATAAACAGTACAGCCAGTGATTCATTTTAGCTTATCAGAGGTATAGAGTTGTTTATGCCATGTTTATCTCCGGGGTAAACGTGCTCAGGTCTTCAGTGTGTTGCTTGGAAGCAGTAAAGGCCAGGGATTTTACAGAAACACATCGACACGTCATTGACCCTGATCAGAGCAGTCACACAGAGCAAGAGCAGAACAGATTGCATGTGAGAACACTGAAACGGAAATACAAATGTAGTCGCAGTTATTATCACGGGCAATGATCAAGTAAACAACATAGAAAATACATTTAAAAAATTGCCTTTAAATTAGTTTGTTTCCATTTTGTGATGGACACAGTTCTCTCTCTCTCTCTCTCTCTCTCTCTCTTTCTGTTTTTCTGAAGACAGTCAGAATCGATCACCCAGCCCTCCTCCTCTTACGTTAAGTGAATTACTCGGCTAAACGGACTGAGGGAGGAGCAGGAGAAGGAGAGACAGGGTCAGGCACTGACATAACGTCAGCCTGATGGAGCATGTAAATCTAATTCAGGAGTGCACGAGGATGAGGATGAAAATGAGGATGAGTCACAACATGGAGGTCTCACACCAAAGAATTCCACACTAACCTTCCTCTTATCAAAATCGATCATTTATATCTGATTTCCATCCAGTCAAGTCAAAAAACATACTGTTTATAATCTCTCTCTCTCTCTCTGTCTCTCTCTCTCTGTGTGTGTGTGTGTGTGTGTGTGCGTGCTCAGAAATAAGCAATCACATTCAAAGCCATGTTCAGGAGTAATTCTTATTCACCTTTCATTAACGATTCAGACAGAGACCAGCTGAGTTTCTGGAGGACTCAATGGAAACGATTTTGATACAAGCTACTCTATCTATCTATCTATCTATCTATCTATCTCTTTAATTCATTTTAAGTTTAATTTAATTAATTTTTTATTCCTGTTTTATTTTTTTTGTGTACTTATTTCATTTTCTTACTTTCCACCCACCCACCCATCCATCCATCCATCTATCCTTCATCCATAAAAACTGTTTTCTTTCTGTCTTTCTTTTCATCCATCCATCTATCTATCTACTGATTTTATGTATATGTTTATGTTATCTTTTCTACATTTTATATTTCTGCGGTTTTCATTTTTCTTCTTTTCTTTCTGTCTGTCTTTCTTTCTTTCTTTCTTTCTTTCTTTTTGTCCTTCATGAGAACTGCAGTGTCATCAGAGGAATATGGAAGCAGCCACTAGGCTGTAATAGCATTTCTGCTTCACTGGTTAACACTGAGCTCTGACCCTGCACTCGTTCACTCCATCTCACACCCACAACAGTCACCATCACCCCTCACCATCCACACACACACACACATATACATACCCCGGCACACTCCCTCCCTCTGTCCATCTGTCTTTATTGGACACCATGTTAAAGTGGGGGGGTGAAGACTTTCCCCATGTAAATGTTTTTTTTTTTTTCATTTTTTTGCGAAATCTCTACTTTTGCTGTAAATAGAAAAGATGTTTCATATTTTACTGTTTAGTGTAATATTGTGAGAACTGCGAGCCTTGTGTTGTTTGTTTGTTGTTTGTTTGTTGTTTGTTTGGCTGTTGTCATCTTCAATCAGTACTGCAGTTCTTCAGACTGATCACTATCTATGGTTTCTATCCTGATGTTCCTGATGACTCCACCCACTTTGTCAACCACTACTGTACACACAGCTCCGCCCCACCAAACTTTGCTCTTAGTGTTTAACAAATCTCTTAATGCATTAGACTACTGAACATTAGAACTGTCAAGAGTAAAGAGCAAGTGATGTTAAACCATCATGGTTGCTCAGATCATCAGCACTTGTCAAAGCAACACCTTTAAATGAGTTATTATTTCTCGATTGATCTAATTACAGATATATTAATTTGTTAAAAGTCTAACAGTGGCTTAATTAGGTGAAAATATGCATAATTCCAAGTTTAGACCTCCCACTTCCAAGATAAGTCGAATGTAGAATCACCTGGCTGTGTTAGCGCTGATCCTAGTTTCTGTTTTCTGAAGAGTCTGAGATGGGGCGGAGGTACTGGGGAACCTCGAAATTATGATTGACAAGATGTCTATCAACTGTAAGCAAAAACACCAAGAATTCAAACTGACATAATCAGTCAGATGTTGCACATGTGCTGAGATCATGGCTTAAATATTAGTATGTTTTTTTGTTAGTTTTTTTGCTGTACATATATTTCAGGCAACAAAACTTCATGGTCATGAGCACGTCCACACCCACCGACACCAAATCCTCCACAGATCGCATGCATGGATAAGGCACTGAAGACGAAGAACAACAGCGATTCAGCTTCATGTTCATGGTTTTAGCTTTGCAACATCTTTTCATAAATAATAAACCAATAAATACCTTTAAATTATATATTTAAACTTAGAGCATGTATGCATAAAACCCAGAAGGAGAAAAATTTACAGGTGCAATAAATGCATTTAAAAATATAAAACATAATCTTACTACTTTCATTTCAGTATATAAAAAAAAAAAAAAATATGTGTGAAAAACATTAAGATTGAATTGTATAATTTCATTTGAATATATGCTTAATTCTATATAAAATATACACCTATATAAAAAATTTTACATATATTTTTTTCATTTCAATAAATATTTAAAAATAAATATTAAATAAATAAACATAAATTAAATGATTAGTATTCTTCAAAATAATATCTGTATTGGAAAAAGAAGGAAGAATAAAAGAAAAGAAAACCACTGGAGCTACACAGAGATGGAGAAAGGGAGAAAAGGGAGGGGCTCGGTAATACAAAGAGCAAGAGAGAGAGAGAGAGAGAGAGAGAGAGCTGTAAAGAAAGAACAGATGATGTCATTTATACGGGAAGCGAGTGAGAAATATGGACGAGTAGGAGGGAAGAAGAAGAAGAAGGGAGGGGGAAGGGAGGACAGAGATAGGGGGGCTGAAGTGAAGAGAGTGTGGAGGAGAGAGAGAGAGAGAGAGAGAGAGGAGGGTGTATTTTTTCCATCACTGCAGCATCACGGCAGAAGGTGTGAACCACCCAGTGGGCTGAAGAAGTAAGGAAAACCAGCGAGAGAGAGAGAGAGAGAGAGAGAGAGAGAAAGGTGTGTCACTATAGTGTGAGAGGACCAGGAGAAAGCGTCTCGACCTCATCGTTACCTGTAAAGGTAGGACGTGTTACTGTACATGCATCAGTGAGAGGAACAATAGACACGTTTGATTATGAGGTGTGGTGTGTGTTTAAGCGAAACAAAATGTGTCAGATGCATGATGGTGTCTGTGTGTGTGTGTGTGTGTGTGTCTGAGACAGACGCTGGTGTCTTACATGAAGGCGTGGTGCTCCATGCAGATCCTTTATATATATTTATATGCACTCTTTATGTGCTTCATACAATCCGCCTGCTGTATGTGTGCACAACCTGGATATACACCCTGGTTTATTATTTTTTATGTCATCTAATAATTCATCACAATTTACAATATTGTCACATTATCATACTTTCTTGCATAATATAATTCACCCTAAAATTGTTGTCTGTGTAGCTGGTCTGGTCTCATCTTCAACAGGAACCAGTGTGAGCTTTATGTCATTAGGAGCAATAATGTACAGTGATAGGAATTATCGTCTTAGATTTATTAAAGCATTCTGTTATTCATAAAAAAAAAATGTAATAAAAAAAAAAATTATATATATATATATATATATATATATATATATATAGTATGTATGTATAATGCATTTATTTGTACCTTCATGTTGAATATAACTTTATGTTAACATTATTTTAAATATATTATTTAGATTTATTTTAAAAGAAAATTCTTATTTAAAAAATACATTTCATACTGTATGTCCTTAAAACATGCTTTAGAATCAATATAAGAAAAGGGGTGATGGTGGCTCAATGTGTCAGGACTCTGAGTTACTGATTGGAGGGTTAGTGATTTGAGCCCCAGCTCTGCCAAGTTGCCGCTGTTGGGCCCTTGAGAAAGGCCCTTAACCCTGTCTGCTCCAGGGGCGCTGTATAATGGCTGACCCTGCTCTCTGACCCAAGCCTACTAACAGGAAGCTGGGATATGTGAAGAATAAATAATTTCACTGTGCAGGCTGAACATGTTAAAATGTCAATCCTACGCTCCCCCTCCCATTATGCATTAAATGATCAGGCTGGATTAAATATACGGCATGATTAATATAAGTATAAATAGATTAGGTATGAATAATGAGTTAGTCTGCTTCTTTAGCATGATTATAGGATTCTGTCACACAGTACAGTAAACTGTAATATACAGAGCATGGTGGTGTAGTGGTTAGTTCTGTCGCCTGAATCTTCAGGGTTGGTGGTTTAAATCTCCACAAGAATCTGTGTGCCATATGTTCTATGTACGTGCTTGTTGGGTTTCCTTTTGCTACCCCAGTTTCCTATTAAAATCCAAGACATGCAGTGTCTTCAAAGCGTGTATGATTGGATGTGTGTGTGCTTGTGCCCTGTGAAGGGTCGGTCTGCCTGGAAGTTCTTTGGGATTGGGTTTAGAACCCCTGCACAGGCGCTAGGGAAAATTGATGGACGGATATAGAGATAGAGAAGATACACACTCCACATAGTGATGGTCACAACACATCTTTCAAATGAGCATGATACAGTATAAGCCACAAAAAAGATCAGGTGATTCTTGCTTTGAGGAAGAAGCTGATGAGTATGTTATGTGTCATTGATGTCACTGGTGCTTTAAAAATGGCTGTGCGAGTGGGCGAGTGGGGCTGCGGGGCTGTGATGCTCTGTAGTTAAAGGGCATTTAAGCCTTTTGATTCCTCAAATATTAAAGGTCCATCCATTTGGTGTTTATTTCCTCTCTCTGTCTCTCTCTCTCTCTCTGTCTCTTTCTCAGCAGCATACAGGCATGATTCTGTATCCCGTCACTTACTTTGTTGCAAATAAATGTCACAGCCCGGATAAAAAAAAAAAGAGCAAATTCCCCTCATAATTTAGAATAAAGAACTCATTCTGTTCTGAGAAGAAAGATAGAAAGGGGGGAGGGGGGGGGGGACAGCTGAAAAACAGCTGCTTGAGAAAAGACACACTCGGATATTTACCCACACTGTGTATTATGAAATAAAAACCATGATGATATTGAGTTCTCACAAACCGTTATACCAGAATAATGAATAAATAAAATGCTTTTAAAATGGAATGTACAAATTAATGAATATTATACATCTAAATTAAATAGTTTAATTAAATGGCCAAATGTTTGGAATAAACTGTACACCTATCTATCCAATTTGAGTTTCCCTTAGGCTTCTCATGGTCCCCACTTTAGATTGTTCAATCCACAATTTATTGATACATAGTTTTTTTTTTTTTTTTTTGTTTTTTTGTTTGTTTGTTTGATTTACTGGCTGCCCACCCATTTCTCCAGAGCCTTAACTGCCTGCCTCAATCTTTCTTTAAGGGCTGGAATCTTTTAGCCAGCAAAGTGAACAATACATTTCTTGAAGTTGGTGGGTCAAAAACAGAAAAATATTTCAATGACTCACTTTGGAAAGGGCCAAATTGTGACATCAAACTTTCTGGTATTTGGTTAGAGCCTGCCAAAAGTGGTCCAAGGAGGGGGTAAGCGTTCAGCCGGTGATTGGGTCCTGGTTTCCTAGGGGTCACTGATGTATACAGTATAAAGATCAAAGACTGGCTATACATACAGTACCAGGTCTGTCCACCAGCATCTTACTGTAGCTATCTCAGCAACCTGATTTACATGCATGTCATAAATAGCATAGCCAATAGCATCCCTATCTGCTTACAGGAAGCTTAGAAACAATCCTCATGTCTACTTTGTGCGAGTTTTGCTGATCATCTATAACTTTGCTCCAACTTTTCCTCCAAACGTATACCCTAATGCAAGCTGAGAGCTTTCCGAAAGAAAACAGAGTAAGAATAAAAGCATTCTAAATAATCTAACGCTAAAGCTCTTAACCTCTAAATGCTTTATAGTGTATACAGATGATAAATAATGAATGACTTGTGGTTTCTAGTAGCCATGCAGTGCTTCATAATTGAGTCCTCATCCTGCTACTGTACAGGCTTTTTTTTTTTTTTTTACAATATGTCCCTGTTAATTTATGAAATAAAATCTTTAGACTTTATACATACTGATTTACCAGCTCCATAAAAACGGTATACTCACACTGTAGTGTTTAATATACAGACCTGGAACAAAACAAAATGCTGTAGTATTGTTTCAATTTACTGTATATTGATTCTTAGTAGGAAGAAATTACGATAAGTTTTAGATTTTAAAATAAATGTTAAAAATATCATTGGAAACCAACAGCCTGAGGCAGCAGGACACCAGAACACTGCTAAGTACTGAGCACTCCAGGAGGTTTGTGGATGTCTAGGACATGTTCATTAGTGCTAATTTAGCTTAATGAGAGGGAATTAGTGGCATTATTGAAAACACACACACACACACACACACACACACTTGACGCAAAAGTAATCCTATTAAACACACCAGATCATGCTTTTGTTTGTGGAATTATATTACAGTCCCGGATCCCAGAATTCCCGAATTCCAATTTGTCCGAAGGTGTGCAACACAACAATGTGCAACACAAAGCATAAACATATGCTGGTATTCAGCAAAGAGATACAATCACAATCACTGATGGTCAATAATTAATAATAATTATAAATAAGTTATTCAGGATGAAAAAAAGTTGATGTGTGTATTAGAATGAGGCGTGGGTAATGAGGATCACGTTTCAATGACTTATACAAGATTATGGCAAATAATTATGTGGGATTCTTGCCATTAAATCCACAGAAGTTTGCTGAGATGATAGAGAAGGCATGATGTAATGGGGTGACATCATGATAATGTATATGGGGAAGTAGGATATACAAGGATAAGTTGTTAAGTTGATATATATGTTGAAATATGGCATATTATACAGTATACGGTACTATGCTGCACTTTTTTAATATGATGTATGAGGTATACATTAAGTTAAGAGGAGTTACAGTATATGCTGGAATAAGAAAACTGATGTCATTTTGGGGTATTTTTAATACAATTTAGTCATTTTAGTATGTGGTGATATACTGTAGTATGACAAGGTGAAATGTTTGATGTAACAAGGTACATGCTGAAATGATGTATGCCATGTGTTGCGATGAGGTTATGTGGTAATCAAATATATGGTCAATTAAGATGTACAGTATGTTGAGAAGATGGTACAAATTATCTTGTTAAGGGAGTAAATTAGGAAATAAAATGTATAGTATTAGAGCTGGGGAAAAAAAAAACCCTTGCCAACTGTGTTTGACTGATGGTGCTTAGTTAGTACCCTAGTAACCCAGTGTAAGGGTCACCTACCCAGCGAGGGAAACGTCAAAGCACTTTTGTAAGTCATTCTCGATAAAAGTGTCCGTTAAGTAAAGTAAAAGTGAAAGTAAGCTGTGTAGCCTTACGAAAACCACTTATCAGTGAGTTTAATCAGAAACAAAGGCGATATGAGCCTAAAGAATGAGAAAAGGTCATGTGGTCTGATGAGTTCAGATTCACCCTGTTTCAGATTGATGAGTGTATCAGGGTAAGAAGAGAGCTAGATGAAGTGATGCACCCGTGATGCCTAGTGTCGACCGTACATGACTGTGTGGGGTAGTGTTATGATCCCAGGTTGCTTCAGTTGGTCAGGTCTAGGTTCAGCACTGTTATGTCCCCGAAAAAGTCAGCTGAATATACTGAATGACCAGATATTTTAGACAAGCGATGTTTTCTTCCCTGATGGCACGGGCGTGTTCCAAGATGACGATGCCAGTATTCATTGGGCACAAATTGTAAAGCAGTGGTTCAGGGAGCATGAGACAATATTTTCACACATGGTTTGGTCACCACAGAGTCCAGACCTTAACCCCATTGAGAATCTTTGGGATGGGCTGGAGAAGGGTTTACGCAACGATCCGACTCGCCCATCATCTTAGAGAGAAATTATATCGATTCTAGATGGAAATAAATGCAGCTTATCGAAACGATGCCACAGCTATAATTAAAGTAAAAGGCGCTGCGATAAAGTATTAGAGTTTGTGACTTTAATGTATGATCCGCAGTGTTTGAGTCTGCGTCTGTTAATAAGACCTACTGTACTCTGACTAATATTTCATTGATGCAGAGCTGAATGAGGTTTTATTCCATGTTTACATTACTCACTTTTTCCAGGAAATCTTCACACTCAAGCTTTTAAGAGATCTGACATAAACACTGTGCCACCCAAATGGCACAATGATTCTGCAAACCGCAGATTTTACCAAGACATTGTCCATCTTACTCAGATGGCCTTTTCTGTTGAATCAAACTCCTACTTCTGTTCACTGATCTGTAGTGGATGAGAAAGTCTAAAACAAAATGGTGGTTCAGACAAGAAATCACTTTTTAGTCATGGTTGAACTGCCTAGGATTTGAGTCAAACTGGGACTTTTGATTGTGCAGAATGACGGAACACAGTTATAAAGTAAAAACACACACACAGACACACGTTTTTATAAAGTAAAAGCTTTTTTAAAAGCTTTAAAAGCTTTTATTTATTCTCTGCTACCCCCATCCCAGTCGAGTTCCTGTAATGTGCAAGCGGTGTTGGTTATGATAATGTTCCGACAAACAGATGCCTCTGTTCCATAAGTACGGATGTACGACTTTCTTTAAAACGCTTGCACCATTTAAATGTTTTACTGCGGCTAAGAGTCTCATTACCCTACTCTGCTCGAAGTCTTCTGTAAATGTCAACCACTTTTACATCTTCATTCACAAGAAATTTCATCACAAGTTTAAGCTTGGCTTGAACGCCCATCTTACTTTATGCATGATTGTTTAATAATTCAAAACATTGTTTCTTTCGGCTGCTTCCATCAAGCAGTCACAACGGAGGACAACCCGATTCTGCACACAACTTAGCACAGGTTTTACTCTGGGATGCAACTGTCCTATTGTTTAATCAGGCTTAGGACCGACACTGCATGCAGTGGCTGGGTAGTATGGGGTGGATAGTACAGTACCACCGATGGCGGAGCTCGAACTCGGATCTCGGGAGATGCCCCATAGCGTTGTAGGCCTAAGCAAGAAAATTTTGTACATGTGAGTCTGTGTTGACATTTACACAATGCATTATCATGACAGGACACTGTATGTAGGTCTATTTTTTAGGTCTGTGGTTATGTATACTGTATATGTGTTGAAATTCAATTTGAAATATATATATATATATTTTTTATATATATATATTAAAACCAGTTATACGTTAAAACTTACAGAAGTTGCATATTGAAATGTGTTAATTGTTGAAATGATGTATTTAATTTTATCTTTAGCTGTATATCAACCCCATGCAAAAGTACATTTGTGGTAACGATGATCTGATGTAAATTCCGAAATTTGGATTTGAAATCACTGCGCTTGTAATTAAATCTATGAGTTCTGACTCCACCTCTTAAATTAACCCCACCCTCATCCTACCCTTACCCATCTAGAAAGCAAGGGACAGACGATAAGAGAATGAGTGCGAGACAGAGGTGTGGACAAGTGGGGGATGGGACAGTGGGGGTGGAAATAGGGGAAAAAGGAAAAACTGCTGTGTGCTGCAGGAGTCAGGCGGTTGCTATGGCGACTGGATTGGAGGGAGCGGCATCTTACATATGCACACACTCACACCCACACGTAATACTGTATCTCTCTCTCTCTCTCTCTCACACACACACACACACACAAACACACACATGTACGCACGCACGCACACATAAATACACACAGCATAATATTAAAATTTGGCGGATTTACATAGACCCAATTAAATCCTGATAAAATCTACATACATCACACACGAACAATTAAAGCATAAACACTTTAGTGAGTTGTTTGTATATCAGTTAATTCAATCATGTACCCTTTGTTCATTTTTCTTTATTTTGAAAAAAAATTTAATATGCAAACATGCAAACTCCACACACACAGACCAAAGATGCAGGACCACAGGTTCTAGTGAACGGTTAGCCACAAATGTACAGATATATGGTTTCTGAAGGATAATTATTGTCCGACAGACATATTTCAGTATAAGATTAAGAATTTAACATCAGGTTTACCGACATTTAATTATTAGACTAGACAAACCCATTAATAAGTTTACTGTTTATGATTCCACTATTACACAGTACTGGGTAGAAATGAAATAAAGCCTTATTACACATTTGACCCCAAAAAGCTTTGTTGTATAACATACTGTTTACTGAGGAGTCAAGAGCTTTTTAAACAACGTTGCTTTTAGTATACTTGGTGTAAAGCTAAAACACTCTACCAAGAACCTCATACAGTACATGCAGTCATAGGTGGTGGTAGTACGATGTTTTAGAGACGCTTTGGTGCTTCACAGACACTGTTCGACTGTATCAATCCATGAAACCTATTGTTTTGTTTTTTTTGCTACTTAATGTTTCCACACATGCAAAGAACGACAAACCTCGGAATTGTTTCATTCATTATGTTGATTATGTACTGGAAGCATTATTAGATAGGGATATTTTTTTTATTAGAATATGCTATACATAATTTTCCCAATTACAGTAATATGTTATAATGAATTATCAAACTAGGCTCCACTTACTGCTATGGTTCATTTCCCGCAATAGCATTTGGCCGCTTTTTAAAAGGCTAGCACGAATCTATAATCTCTCTTCAATCAGTCCACATTGTAGTAGCATTTTTTGATAAGATAGCGAAAATTAGCAGGACGAGATACAGTAGGAACATGTAAATTGTAAATTTATAGAGCCTTTGCCTCCCATCATCACACTGATCTACGAGTGGTGTTCAAGTCAAAGTGGGACTTGTGATGAAAATTCTCTGAAACGAAGACGTAAAATTGATTTGAATTTACAGAGCTCCAGTGAACATTCCAGTGGAATGCTTTTACACAAAACAAACTGCTTTGATCACCAATGGCGCTTTGCTTTTGCAGAACAATGCACAACCTTAAATATAGAGAAAAAAAGGGAGCTTTTACTTCAATAAGTGTGTTCTGTTGTTCTGCACAATCAAAGGTCCCGCTTTGACTTGAATGTCCCTTGTACATGTCTTTGTCCCTTGTATAAACATGATACTTAACTTTATTTATGCATTACTCTCAACTATATCCTTTTTTACTTTAGTTAATGGAAAATCTAGTATGTTCTAGTGGAAAACTTGTATATTCTAGATTCAATATAGGTGAAGTGAAATATTTCAAGCCTTGTTTTAATTTGCAATGGTTACAAATTTAATGCTTCTGTAACATTTAAAAAGTTGACATTTACCTCGTTTTATCTCCATTCTAACTTCTCTTCTTTAGTGGTGTTGGTGCTGTGCAAGAGATATTAAAAATATATAACATGTTTCACACACACACATTGAAAATCAGTTTTAGTTTCTTTTACTTACATATCACAATATACATAACATTTCACTTTAATATTGGTTCTTGATGGGTTTCAGTACATATTACTTTCTCCCAGTTATAATTCTGAGAGAGAAGTGTTGTACTTCTACTAAATCTTTATATTTCATAGCTTTAGTTACTAGTACAGTACTTAGCATATTTATTTGATCAACATTTGAAGTTTAGAACGTCATGCACTTATGACTTTAACTTGAGTAAAAAGTTTGAAGTTCTATTGTTTTAAACAAAGCCTGTAGTCCTGCTCAGTGCTCAGTGTTTAATCATGTTAAAAATACTTACATACAGTAACGGATGAAACAGAGCTAGAACCCGGACACTGCACCTGCTGTTTAAACCTGCTTTGGTCTGCGTTTCCTCCTTTAAGTGTCGGAGTGAAACGAGCAGACTCGCGGTTCAGTGTGTGAGGTGGATCGGTACACACGTGTTAATTACTTGAACACGCTAGTTTTGTATCCTCGCCGCAGCGGCGGTTGGCTGCGCAAAACCACCGCATTTGGCGGGAAAAAATTCAAATATTACCGCGAGGAACCCGGACATGCACGCGCACGCTGCTCGGTGTTAAATCTCTCCTTTTACACCAGATTTTAAGTGTCTGTGTTAACCGCGCTTTAGCTGAGCAGTTTGGTGGTTGGAACAAACAATGAACCCCAGGACTGGCCTGTTGCTAGCTATCGTTAGCTCTGGAGCTCGGCTGTGACAGGATTCAGAACAGGAACTCACACCCTATAAAGATGTGTGTGCAGGCAAACAGAGTCATTATTACAGTAACTCGTGTAAGCTGCTTACTCACTCACCAGGATTTGTAAGGAATGTTCTAGAATGTTCTAGATGCTTCATGTCCATTCTCACATCCTCACAGCCTTCTTGTGTCTGATGTTACACCGGACTTCCCATGATCACTTGCACAGAGCAATTTACTCAATTATTAAAGTTTTTGTTGTTAAACATAAAGAACATTAAGTTGGAATGAGTGATAATTGCAGTTCCTTAAACTTATCAGTATAATTACTCCATTACCAAATATTTTGATTGAAATGTATCAAAAATATTAAGTGCATTTAAAAATATATATAATTCAGTTAGTCAAATTCTAATTTCTATTTGTGAAATAAACATACATTATAGTGTAAATTTAAGGCAAAATTAATATTTGGTTTTTTTTTTTACACATTGATTTTGATTTGTCTAATTCAAACAATCATGTATGTGGGTTTTAGATATTTTATTAAGGTTACATAATCTTTTTATTACCGTGGAATTTACAAGGCCAAAAAAATCTTCTTTTTTTTTCTGAGTGTACAAATAAACATTGTGATGAAAATTTAAAATTAACAAACAAAGCAAGAAAACAAGCAGTTTAGGAAATGCAAAGAGGTGAATTAAAGCACTTAAAGCATCTTGAGTGACCTATTTGAGTGCATTCTTGACCTTGCATTCATTCTTGAGTGGGAGGTTTCTCCTCATCTATTGTTTTGTTAGTGGAATTACTCTCTCTCTCTCTCTCTCTCTCTCTCAGAGTAATTTATTAAAATACCAGTCAAAAGTTTGGACACACCTTCTAACTCCATGGTCTTTCCAGGTTTTTCTTTCTTTCTACGCTGTAAAACAACAATGCTGAATGAATGCATCCAAAATATATATAAAAAAATAATTGAACAGTTGATATTGAGATGTATCTGCTACTTCTGCTCTGTAAATCCCTCATAACGTCTCTAATCTGATTCTGAGTTGCTGTTTGTTAATTGGTGATTTCTGAGACTGGTAACTCTAAATGAAGTGAAGTTTCCTGGGAAGATCTTCATGAGAGCCAGTTTCATTGATGGGTTTTGCAAATGCACCTAACAAGACTGTTCGTGCAAGAACTGTTCAAGAACAACTGACCTTGTGTCTTAAAATAACTGACTATTGTTGTTACTGTAAAGCTAAAGTAAGTGAAATGGTGGAGCTGAAGTCATTCAACAAGAAACACCTGTGACACGATCAGAGTATGACATCACACTGTGACATCACAGTCACTGGTGGAGCAAAAGTACAGTCTCAATGTGCAAGCACCGTCTGTAACACGAAATCGCCACCTCACAGTATACAGTTCAGTGTATAAAACACTGTGTGTAAGTCAAAGTCAAGAGACTGCATCAGTATACAAGTGAGACGGAGAAACGCATCGGCTGCTGGTCATCTCAGGGACACTGACGGTATGATAAAACCGCTCTTTATTTATACAAAGGACTGATTATCGCTTGAAACTGAGTTGTTTCACATTTGATTTAATTACTATAACGCTCAATACAAGAGAGAAACAGTAAATTATGTTATTCTATGATTGTTGTTTAAGTAAATTCTTAAACAACAATGTATGTACAAAAAGTTAAAATTTTATAAAAAAAAAATTTATTTAAAAAATACGTTAACATTTTATTTACCTATCATTTTATCAGAAGTAGTGATGTACCTCTTTCTTCGTGTTTTTTTAGAATGCAATAGTACAATGTAACCACATTTATGTTTCCTGCTTTAAAATAAAAATATGTTATCAGGGGTGATGATGGTGGCTCAGTGTGTTAAGGCTTTGATCAGAAGGTTGGTGGTTTCGGGGCCTAGCTAAAATCAGGTTGCCGTATTTGGTCACTTGACCAAGGCCCTTAACCCTGTCTCCTCCAGGGGCGCTATACTGTATAATGGCTGACGACAGACTGGGATATTTAATGGATGCAGTAATGCATATAGTATGTGACAAATAAAGGCTGAACTTTAAATAAAGTGTTAGTTTTGTAGCCTATTTGGCGATGCGTACAGCCCAGGATTAAGGGTAAAAGTAATAATTTTCCCTGTTTGACGTCATTGTCATGGCACCACTGCAAGACTTTGATGTTTAGTCCAATTGTTGGCTAAGATGTACACAGGCAAAATGTGCTAGTTCTCCTGCAAGGCTTTTGTGTCTGCTCTAAGTGTACGCATCATGTCCCCTGTGCGCTGAGGATGTCATGAACCAGCCTTGCAAAGAAAAGGTCAGTGACTCCTGTCTAGCCATCACTTTTTTATTTTTTTTTTTGTGCCAAGGTTTAGGCATTGGATTGAATGCTAAGACTGAGTGCCATTTCTTACACTAGACTGCTGTGTATTTTAACATCACATTCTTTGAGTACTTAATTCCGTTTTTTTTATTGAGATGGAAAATCCTGACTTTTCAGAAAGCCTTACTATTTTGGTCCTCCTGAACCAGCAGGTGAAATTCTTCATGTTGAATGATATGGTGTGCTTTTTTACCCATTTTGCCAAAAAAAATAAACCTAAACCAGAGCCAATGCAAGGGATTTGCCTGCAAAGTATTGACGCATCAAAAAATCAAACATCTAACCAAATGAACAATTTGCTTATTTAGGTTGTTTAGGCAAGAAAATCTGTCATTTTTCAGTCAATTTTCTCTCATAATTTAAAATTATTCCTAAACACCTGTAAACTTTGTAGTAAAAAAAAGTTGGCCAATAAATTAAATAAACTTTAAATCCCCATGCAGCATGTGGCTTATGATTGCTTAGCTAACGCAGACGCCGCTGCGCTTTGAAAAAAAAGATAATGTGTTTATTTAATGTGTTTTTAGGCACGACATGCAACATGTAACTTTTGCTTCAAAATAATTTTGATATTCCAGTTTCTTATTTTAGTGTTTTAGTTTAAGGTCAGTTCGCTTAATCGGTTTATTCAAGCAACAAAGTAACATTTATCTCTATCCAACATTTAACTTTATCTTTTAAAATAAAAAAAATCTCGTGATTTTTCTTAAAAATGTGGATAGGTGTAAAATAATTTTATGTGTTTTTACAGTATGTGAGACATGTGAACAGCACCTTAAGGCAACATGTTTATAATTTCATTTTGTCCTCAAGGTCAGTTTGTTTAATCGGTTTATTCAAGCAATAAAGCAAATACATTGAAACTTAAACTTAATAAAGTTTGTTTCTGCATAAAAATCACTCTTGTATCTAAAATTTCTTCTAAAGCACCTGTAATATTTTTTTTAACTCAGGTTTCACGTTGAAACTTTAAGTTGTTCACGTCACTGTTAACAGTGCCATTTCTTTTGCACTAACTTGGAGCATAAAGTTGCTTTAAAGTGCTTCAGAGTTTCTTTCGTTTAAGCATCTGATTGCAGTCAAACCCTGGCTTTTTTTGCAGTAGGCTTCAATGTTTGTTTTTTATTCTTAGACTGCCTTAAATAAAAATGTACATTGCTTGTAAGTTATAGGCAAGGTTGCTTATCACTTATCATTTTGGACCTTTGAACTTTTCTAGAAATCAGAACACCAAGTTCTGTAAAAAATACATCACTAAAAAACAAACAAAAAAAAACATTACATTAAAAGGTTTGTCCAAACTTTTGGCTGACAATAGAGGCCAAGCTGCATTTATTTCCATTTATTGTCTTTGATCTCAGAATCCTATCAGAGCCCTAATGGATGTGCAGTAATGTTGAATGGTTTCATTAGACAACCTTTGGCAGTCATGGTTAATCTTGATGTATGCTAATGAGAGTAGCCTAATGTGTACCTCTATTATAGTGCAGTTTGTCTGCTACGCTGTGTTCAGTTCTGCTTGAGCGGTGGAGGCACACACAGATGGCGGTGAATAAACTGTGCTCATTAGGATATTAGGCCACACCCTTTTTTTTCTCAAATTAGCAAGTTCTGCACCAAATGTAGAAGTGTGTGCGAGTATGTATGAGTGTGTACACATTTGTACGAGTGTGTGCCAGTAAGTAAGTGTGTACAAGATGTACAGTGGATTTTTTCTTTTCTTATTATTTTGTCTTTTATAGTTGAGGTACAGTATACCTATGATGAAAACTTCAGGCCTCTCTCATCTTTCTTTTTAAGTGGGAGAACTTGCACAATTGGTGGCTGACTGAATACTATGTAAGAGTGTTTCAGTATGTAGGAGTGAGTGTGTGTGTGTGTGTGTTTTCCAGTAATTTCCTGGAACAAATAAAGAATGCAAACTTGAAAGAAAACCCCTTCCATCTGTGTGTGTGTGTGTGTGTGTGTGTGTGTGTGTGTGTGTGTGTGTGTGTGTTTTCCAGTCATTTCCTGGAACAAATAAAGAATGCAAACTTGAAAGAAAAGCTTCCATCTGTGTGTGTGTGTGTGTGTGTGAGAGAGAGAGAGAGAGAGAGAGAGAGAGTGAGAAGACAGTACATTCCATCTCCATACAGCGTTTGAGAAAATGTCACACACACAGCTGGAGGAGGCTTTCTTCCAAGTTTGCATTCTTTACTTGTTCCACGAAATATTCACACTCAGGCTTTTGTTGGATCTCAAGCGATTCTTCTTAAGTCCTGTTTGTGTTTAGTGTTCGCTCAGTGTGTTAGTCACATGACGGCGTGTGAGGTGCAGACCGGTGACCTTCACCTGTTCACCCGGTCAGCCCGGGTCTTCCTGCACCAACACAAACACCACACACCGAGCGTGACCAGACTTAAACACAGACAGAGACACAGTTTGCAGAGATTATATTTCATTCTTGGCTGCAATGTTCATTTAAATTCTTTCACATTGGAAATATAGACCGTTGCCGTTTTTATTAGGCACGCTGATTAACTCAGTGTTTAAATCCAAGTCTGTGTTGTTAGTGGTTTGTTATAATTCTGTCTCATTTTATGCAGATTCAAGGTGGTAGTTGAAAGCATTGTTGTAATGTAACCTTTTGCACGTCATTGTCAATCTGTATTGAAGTCAGAAGTCAAATTTATCTTTAAAGCGCATTTAACATGAGCATTTAATTTGACCAAAGTGCTGTACAATCCTAAAACAGCTGCAGATATAGAAAGAGACAACAAAAACAATAATAATATACAAATTTATTTTTAAAATATTATATAAAATACGCAAATTAAAACAATAAAACAATAAATACATAATAAATAAAATTTGAAATAATAAAGTTAAATTAAATTTGCAAGGGAAAAATAAAATATGTTAAGAAATTTTCTTATCTAAACTTTTTTGCCTTTAGCATTACATTGTTAATTTTATAGATTAAAATATTGATTTGTTATTTTAGTTATATTCTTTAAGCCTTATTGATGCATATATTGAAATTTGAAACTAAGAAATAAAAACAGAATCTTGTATAAATACTGCAAAACTCATTTTTCTAGATTAAAATGAGAAACCCAAACAAGGTTAAACCCTACAATGTTTTGTCTCATACTATTTTAAAAACAGGAAGCTGTACGCAGATAATGACATGATTTTTAAAAAAGGACAACATGCTGAGCTGGATGATAATCATCTCAAAGATTTATTACAGAAAGGAAATCATTAGTGTGTAGGACGTTATCAGTGCAGCGTGAGACAAAAAAAAAAGCGAGAGCGTGTTGTGACACGTCAAGAGCAAATGAGGCTCGAAATGTTTAGGTTGTCATAGAGAAGGACGTGGTAATGAAGATAGGGGAAAACAGACAGACACAAAAGAGAAGAGGTGCCTCATTTCCCTCTCGTCTTTATTCAAAGGGCCTCTTTTAGGGGCACTAGATCACGGCTGGTTATTAAGTTATCATGGAAAACCTCCGCCGGGAATAGAGAGACTCATTAAAAATATAAGACGCGGGCGGTGCGTGTGAAATAATGGCGGCGCATCGGGCCTAGCTGTCACGTCGGATCAGACGGAGTGCCGGAATTACACAACATACCGGCTTCACCATGTGGTGAATAATTAACACTTGGTGTTCAGATCAATTTCTGTTTTTCTTTTCGAGCCGTAATTATGGCATTTATGTAAAAAACATTGTGATTTCTGTAAAAGCCGACCCCACACCAAGGCGCTAGGATGAGAAACGCTAGGAGGAAGAAGAAGAATCTCTGTACTTATGAATGCGCAGTTCGATAGCTGACCTTATTTATTATCTCACGATGACGTCACACGATTACTTGTAATATAACGTTTATTTAACCACCAAGCAAAAATTTGCTTAATGCAAGGATCAGGAAAGGAAATAGTCTGATGGGCTTCAAAAGAGACGTCAGAAGATGGAGATTGATTTTCTGTAACGGAATCTCTGACAGTAGGTAAATTACAGGGGTGTTCTAGTCAAACTGGGACTTTTTGACTGCTTGACATTTACAGAAACACAGTACAGTTATGATGCAAAAATTTCAAAGAAAGCTGTACATCTGTAAATGAGGATACTGATACGGCGCCCACTGCGGTCGTCCCTGTGAACATTCTGCATGTGGAACTCGCTTGCCACCAACTTGCTAAAGAGACACATCTGGCTGTGGGAACTGGACACACAATCATTCACCGACACCACTTACAGGAATTCGTCTCTGAGTTATCGGCACATCTCCCATACAGTCCTGACCTCGCTCCAAGCCATTTCCGTATGCTGGGGCCATTAAAGGAGTTCCTGGGAGGCCGTTGTTTTGGACATGAAGCAGGCAGTCCGATCATGTCTCCGTTGTCCTGAGAAAACTTTTTACCTTCATGGTTTTCAAGCACTAGTGTTAAGCTGCACAATTAAAAATCCTAGTTTGACCCGAACACCAAAACAAGATGGACGAAATGTTATCGTAAAGCGCAGGGTTACCTTTAGTGTCTTCTCTTGTAAGTTTATTGGATAAAAAATCCATTAAAAAAGTATGTATTAAACAGTTTCTTTAAAGACAGTATTTGTATTGTGTTTGCTGTTAAAGTCGACTTCAGATATGTGTCTAGTTAAGTAGCTCTGTCACTCAGTCAAGTACAACAAAGACACGCTCTGTGCACACACACACACACACACACACAATATACACTGCTTGAGCAGTTGCAGCTTCAGCACAGGAAGCAGACCGTTGTCCTGAGGTTCATTCCCCGTCCGTCTCCTGGGAAAAGGGGAGGAATACATTACCATCCCGTCAGGATTACTGACCTCCAGCAAGGTCACGCAAGGACGCTTTGAGAAGCAGTTTAGACAGATATCACGTTTCTACGCAGAGCTGATAAACACATTTACTGAGAAACACACGCTCACTTTCAGGGCTTTAGGCTAGTTTATACAATTATGTCTCTCTTCAAATGTTCAAATCATTGTGTTTTAGATCAAATATACAGAAGGGTTCACCCTTGACGTTAAATCAAATGTTGTTCGAACGAGAAGAAGGAAAAATACTCATGAAAAATAATTATAAAACATAACAAAGCTCACATTTACAGGCAACTCTGCATTATAAATAAAGGAATAAATAAAACGGCATGTTCGTCCTTCACCTTAATCCACCGGGAGAGATTTCCTTTGCTCGTCGTTTAAAAGATTTTGATCGATCCTTGTTTTGTTTATTAGCTTACAAGAGAAAACTTGCATTTCTTTTCATCTTTAATATTGACTCGAGTGAATAATTAATATCCATAATAATCTCTTTAAATCTGAGTTAAAGTGGAGCCTTGATGACTTCTGGGAAACCAAGTAAGCCTTGGAAATCCTACAGAATTATTGGCGCCCTTGGTAAAGGCCCTGAGAACATGTTTCCTATTTGTGGATATTAGCTGTTTTCTTTTATACACCAATAAACTTAAACTGAACTGCATTAATTTTATGCAAACCTTACAAAATTGTGTCTGACAATAAGTGGAACCCCAGCGCTTTTCATATAATTCTTCATGAGATCTTATTAGAGAATACCAAGTAATAAATCAGGACACTGATTCACTGATCACTGCCATGTAACATTCTTGACTTTGTGGTCATTAAACTGCTTTTATTTGGATTTGGGTGGATGTTCGGGATCACCCTTCCGCTGAATGTTCCAGTCGTGACCTAAACGTACTGTCGTGTTTAACTTTACTCGAAAGTGGGATGTTTGAACTTAGAGTTACTGTAGATAATTTCTGAGGTGAGAAATTGGCTCAGTGAAAGGAGAAATCATGTGACTTGTTAGAAACAAGCTAGCCAGCTAATATTTAAGAATAATAAGTTTATGATAAAAGTATTTACTGTTACTGACTTTATAGTGACTGTTACAGATGTAACATTCAATTTAAAATTCAACTTGACTGTAAATTATGCTATAGAATAATTTTTCCTCATTTCTTTTCTGTTCATGGTATGAATGGCTTTTTTGGTACGACATCCTATACAGAACTCAGGACTGAGTTGTTAAGTGATTCAGTCAAACAGATTAGGATTTTTATTTTACAATGGCATCCAGATTTACACCTCCTGACAGTTTTATGTGTGTCCATTGTTCTTTTCATTGCCAAACTCACCAGTTTTGGTAGCCAAAAAAGTTATATTTTTGTCTCATCTCATTTAATCCATTAAGACCCAGACTCTACTGTTGTGCAAAATGTAATTTCTCATTTAATCTTTTTATACAGAAACATGCCAAAACCTGCATTTCCTCAAATGACCACTAGGAACAAAAGCGAGTCAATCCCCAAAGCCTGGTACAAAAGAAAAAACAATTATGAAGTATGGTGGTGACGTATTATGTAACTCATAATTTTAAGCCATAAAATTAAGCCATAATTAAGGGCGTGGATGATTGGAGTCACAGTTGCATTGCTGGTGTCAAAGTGCTAGCTGTCTGCTAGGCAACACGTTAGCTAACCAGATAACTGGAATCATTGAAGTTTAACTTATAAGCACTGACACGTGACACCATGTAGATATGGATGATGGCGATCAATCGAATGCAAAGTAATGCTACCGTATAAACCTTAAGCCACTTAAGTATTTTAGTTAGGCTAAAGCTCAGCTGGCTAGCGTGTGGTTACAGCATGGTGTCGTTACGCTTACAGTATTTGCCCATTTATGGATTATCCAGGGTTTACTATATGTGGCATCAGCTCCAGTCAAGATGGCGAAGACCAGAGCTCTCACATTTGAATCTTTTTATACAGTCTGAGAATAATATCAAATGCTCCTCATATAAGATTAACGTTCCAATACCATCTGGCAAATTCCAGGTAATCATGTGTGTGGTTAGATGAAAGAGAAACTTAAATTTTTGCCCATGTTTTACATAGTTTGTTGGCATTAACATGATATCAAAGTGTAGATATAAAATTTAATTGTATAACGTCTAATATACCCCATATAGTGTTGAATGACTAACGGCATGACTATGTCTTAGCCTCCTATTGATCGCCCTAAAACAGGAAGTCATGGGTAATAGAACAGTCCCTAAATACTCTGGTAAAGTTAAACATGTCAAATATAAATAACAACATGATTAAGTTACAGTTTGTTGGTTAGAATGTCTAGGGGGCCAATAATTATGACACATCTCCCGTTTGTTTTATTCCTTAGACTTAGTTTTATCAAAGTAATTTCCTTAGTTCTGTGTGAACAGATATTAATGTGGAGGGAAAGCAAGAGGATGATAAGAGCTTCACTGCTTCATCAATAAATAAATAAATAAATAAATGCAAGGACGCAAACTGAAGGTTACACTAAAAGCAAAGTGAAGAGGGAGGGAGGGAGGGAGCAGACGGATGAACAAACAGGCAGACTGTTTAAGGAAGGATGGAGAAAGAAGATGAACAATAAAGAGATTGAGGAGTGGAGAAGAAGATGGAGAGAGATAGTGGCTGAGTCATGGAGAGAGATGGAGAGAAATGGATAAACATGAAGAGAGGAAAGGGATGGGTGAAAGGGACAGTAAAAGGAACGATGTATTGCTGAAAGACAATTAAGGGTTAAAAAAAGAGCAGGATTTAAGGACAGAGATAGACAGATTGAAAAAGAGTGAGAGAGAGAAAGATGGACAAGGATATTGATGAAAAAGAGAAAAAGAGAAAAAGAAATGAGAAATAAAAATAAGTGCTGTTAATCAGAAAAATGAAAAGCTGACGTGATGGACAGATGGATAGACTATGAGACATGATGGCAAGATGGACAAATAGAGACAGAGGGGGCAAAGGAAGCAACAGATGGAAGAAAAAAGAGTGAGGGAGATGATAAAAATAAGAGAATGAATATAAGAGAGAGAGAAATATAGAAAGAAAAACAGACAAAAAACAGAGGCAGAAAAAGAGATACAGATAAACAGAGAAATACAGACGAACAGAGAGAGAGAGAGAGAGAGACTGAAGGTCATTCCTCATGATCTTTAATGCAATAAGCTTATGATGTCTTGGTTCCGCTCTGTCGCTCCAGATGGCCGTTCAAGGGAAAGAGTCATCAATATTTCACTTTTACTGGCTTCGAATGAAGGTGTGTACGTGTGTGTGTGTGTGTGTGTGTGTGTGTGTATGTGTGTGTGCGTGTGTATTGTTCAGAAGAATGACCTAACACTTGTTTCTTTTCTGTCATTCGACCCTCCCCATTATGAGGACAGAGCTCTGAGCCGCGAGCATTTCCACACATTTCGCGCGTGTCATATCGAAGGTGTGTGTTAACATCAAAGCAACAAAAGTGAAGGGGAGGAGCTTTGCTCTTCGGGAGCAAAGCCTATCATAACCCACAATATGTACCAACACACACACACACACACACACAGTACAGATCTGTTTGTAATATCAAGGCTAACAATGTTAGCACTTGACCTAGCATGTGCATGGCTAGTTAGTATCAAGAGGCTTAATAGAAATTAGCCATGACATCATTTCCTCCCTCTTTTGCATTTCATACACTGTGTACTGTACCTTTACACTATATAACTATCTGCATATGTATAAGATATTGGTTCTGAGTGATGAGGAGGAGGATTTTTTTTTTTTTTTTTTTTGCAGCTATGAACATAAATATGATGACAATATTGAGCTTTCAGTTATTTATTTAAACTACTTGTTTTCTTGGCCGGAATACGAAATACTATCTTTAAAGTGCAAAAACCCGAAGGACAATGTACTTTAGGTTTGCTGAACTCAACACAGGGCCAGTGTTACAGTACATACAGCAACTATAGTTATTAATTCAGTTATGCTGATGACCTGGGGCATCTCAACTTCCTGTTAGTAATGATGATGATGATGATTAATGATGATGATGGACTTAGCTGGAAGATTCTCTGTTCAACATTAAAGTGTATGTTTGAAAGCACTTATTGGATCGACCAACACACAGTACAATGGGAAAGTCTAGATCCAGATCTGCGAAAGAGGATGGTAGATTTACACAAGTACACAGGAATGTCCCTCAGAGCCATCAGTGAACAACTGAAGAATCCGAGTTCAATTCAAACAAGAGTTATTGGGAGGTGGAGCCACAGACCCCAAAACTGTCACCCTGAGCTGAGAGGAGATTGGTCCAGAAACAACCAAGAAACCACCAAGCCATAGAAATGGGTATCATTAAGGTAGGGGTGGTAGAGTGGTTGGAGTATTGGAGTATTGATTGGAAGGCCACAGGTTCAAACCCCATCACCACCAAGTTGCCACTGTTGGGCTCTTGAACAAGGACCTCAAACCTCAACTTGTCAGATGTATAAGAGGATAAATGTGAATGAACTGGAAGCTGCTGGAACACCAGAATCACTATTTACAATCAAATTAGTTTTTTATTACCTGGGACGGAAAGCTGCCATCCAATAAAGAAGCCCCACTGTTCCAGAATCCACACCTTCAAGCTCAACTAAAGTTGTCTGCTAAGTGTAAGGAGCAAATTCAAGTGTCCTGGGGGAAAGTGCTGACTTGAGTTGAGTGAAGGTGAGACATTCAAGCTTAAGAAGACTGTAGCAGCTGTTGAGCATGGTGGTTATGGTGGTGGTTATGGGTGTTTTGATGGTTAAGTTGGGGTTGGGTGGGATGGGGGTTTTCTTTAGCTGGCATCGGGCTTTGGGTCTGTTTTGCTGCCAGTGGAACGGATGCATTGAAGTGGCTGGAATAAAGAATGACGTATGTCAGAATTCTCCAGCTAGAAAGTCGAAACTTGGACAAAATTGAGTTTTCTAACAGCCCAGTGACCTCAAACACACATCACAGCTGGTTGTGGAACTGGTGAAGCCGGAAATCTTTAAGCATTTAAAGCATTTAACTTTATTGAAAATTTCTGGAGCGTCATTAAAAGTCAGGTCCGTGCCAGCAAACCAAGAAATTTAATTAAACACCAGCGTTTCTGCCAAGAAGGACGTCAACCATCCGGCCAGAACTCTGCCAGAAGCTTGATGGCGACCTAAAACGTCTGCTGAAGGTTGTACTAAGGAACATAAGGTGTGCTGTATGAATAATTTCGTCCCTGTGCTGATTTCAAAAAACCTAATTAAAAGAAATTAAAACTTCCATCTTCCATTGAATATATTTGTGGTACGTTTAGCCCCAGAAGAAAACCATTAGTGTACTGTGTATTGCAAGCCCAATAATGCTGTGATGTTCGTGTTCATGATAAGTGTACTCACACACACACACACACACACACACTGAGCACAAATGGACATAAAGCATAACAAACAAACTGTACTTAAAGACACAGATCCAGG
>NC_071121.1:5040000-5112500 GCF_024256425.1 Clarias gariepinus
GACATGACGTCATTTTATCCTGATAAGACGAAACTACTGTGTTAGCCTATATGTCTCTTCATTCATCAAATATAATGCACATAAATAAGTCAGCTGATAATGTCTCACCATTTGAAAATTTAATGATTAAGACAATAGGGAGGATCCTCGAAACACTGATGATTAAGCCTCATACTTAAAAAAAAACTTTCTTTACAAATGTAACACTAAATGATAAAACATTGTATAATCTTGTCAACAAGGTGGTTTGAAAAAAAATAACATAATCAAACAAACAGTATGAAGATTCAACATAATACAGTATTTGATTATAGACCTTAGATACTAGATATAAAAAAATGGATATAAGACATTAGATTCTAGATAATTTATAATGAATATAACATAGTAGATATGAGATGTTAGCTATTATAAGTTATATAATAATATAAACTAATATAAATAAATATTAGTATTTATATTAATATTATTAATATTATATCTCTATAAATAGATATTAGATACTATATACTGGAAATAAGATAATAGATATTAAATATTTGATAATAGACACTATATACTACATAATACTTATTAGATATCAGATACTAGATATTGGACATAAGACATTATATAACACACATTAGATATTTCATATTAGAAATTAAATACTAGATATTACATTTTAGTTATTAGATACTCGATTTCAACTATTGAAGTATAAAATGATAATTGATATAATGATTAAACAAATACAAATCCAATATTATTTTTTATCACTACAGTATCCTGAGAGTCTCCCTACACAAGGGAAATGCACATGCAAAACAGCAGGTGTGCTACACAAGTTCATCATAACTGGGAGACACAAAAACAAGCAATGACACTCATGTAGTAAATATTTTGTAAATAAAGTTGCTAAAAAGTCTGTATTTGCCCCATGTATGGAGACTTTTGGGACACTTTTGGAGTAGTACTGTATACTGTGGTGGGATACTGTAGTTATGTATACAGTATGCCCTGAGAAAACATTGCAAAAACTTAATCTTGGTATTGCTCTTTAACTCATCACTTGTTTAATCTTTTTGAAATTGTAAATTTGAATAAAAAAAAATAATTCAGTTTGGATGAGCATCCCAAGCCCAAAATCACAGCCCCATACAGTCAAAGATTAAAAAAAAGTCAATAAATGTTTTTTTTTTTCTTGCTGGCTGTGTATATCTTATGTATATACGTGTATGTCAAATAACATAAATTGAATTTTAGAGTAAAACTTTATAAATCACCAACAACAAACCCAATCAAAACAAGAGCAACATTCATTTTTTTCTTTATAACTAGTAAAGGAATGAATAAAGTTTTATCTTATTATTATTATTATTATTATTATTATTACACTTCTACTACTTATTCTTCTGCTTCATCTTCAACTACTACTACTAATATTACATTTTTATTATTTCAAAAATAAATAAATAAATAAATAAATAATAAGTTTGCCCACGGAGGAAGCTTTTTTATCTGACATTATTTTACCTTATTTTATCTTATCACAATATAACTACTTATTTGTCTGCTTCTTCTCCAACTACTATAACTACTATTACTACTACTAATAATAATACTGTATTAATAATAGTGATTTCTTCCAGGATTAATTTAAGTGTTATCTTATCTTATATTACACTACTACTATTTATTTTTCTGCATCTTCTTCAACTACTAATACAATTACTACTAATGATAATGATAATCTCCTCCAGGATTAATAAAGCTTATCTTATCATAAACGTATTACACGACTACTACTTTTTTTGTCTGATCCTTCTATTAATACTACTACTACTACTAATAATAATAATAATAATAATAATTTCCTCAGGGATTAATTATAAGTTTTATTATTTTTTATTATAATTACACCAGAACTACTTATTCTTTCTTATGCTGCTTCATTAACTACTACTAATAACACTAATAGTAATAATGATAATAATTTCCTGCAGGATTAATAAAGTTTTATCTCATCTTATCTCATCTTATCTTATATTATTATTACCCTAATACTACTTATTCTTCTACTTCTTTTTCAACTACTACTTTTATTATTAATACTACTACAACTAATAATAATTTCCTCCGGAATTAATAAAGTTTTATCTTATCTCATTATAATTTTTCTGCTACTACTGATTATCCTGCTTCTTTTTCAACTTCTCCTACTATTACTAACAACAACAACAACAACATATTGATCCCGTTACTATGACATGACGACAACTCCTCCCAGCTACAATGAAGGATTATTAACACCATAACCATATCAAGAGTGGAAAGAAATTACACGATGCCGCGCACGGTGGAATCCCACACTGTACCTTTGGCTGCGGAGGCGGGAATCTCCTCACGTGACTCATCGCCGTCCTTATAAATAAGGTAAGCATTAAGGTCTCCTCATGCAGAGGTACCTCGGTGCTCTATAGCTTAGAGATCAAGAAAATTAAGATCGAAGTGACAAAAAATGATTTTGACCATGCACACATTTCAGCGGTTTTCACTATTTTTTGCTGCGATGCTCATGTGCGCTTTCGGAGCTCCAGTGCGAGTCACCGAGACGGACTTCACGGAGGGGAAAACACTGGCATTAAGGCTAAATGATAAGGCGAGACAGTTATATGCAGAGGTGAGTGCCAGCATGAATTCAGAGACATTTCCCACATGTTTCTCAGCCTGCATTATGTGTGTGTGTGTGTGTGTGTTTTTCTTCATTTGGATGATTTGGATAAACATAATCAAACATCATATTTAGGATTACACTCACATAGAAATAAAGTAAAATAAATAAATATACCAAGATTTTTCTCTTCTGTCATACCATTTATTATTTGACCTAGAAAGGTGCATGTAACTTTTATCTTTTAATTAGATTACAATTAAATGTTAATTACAGCAATATAAACAGTTAGTGGTTAAATGTAGAGGAAACATTTAAATTTGCTTTGAAATTGTAGCTAAAGGATACATTTAAAAAAAAAAAATCACCGATGTTGTTCCCTTTATATCTTAATATAGTTTTAGTTCAGCTTTAATAATGGTCATGGAATATGTATGAGGTACCTTTATAATTAAGGTACATAATCGTGCCATACTTAGATTTGTGTACGGTACATTGTCACTATATACACCTTTATAGGTAAATGATACTAAAAAAAAGAAAAGTGCAAAGGTATGTGTTTATGATTAAGATATGAGTGAAAAGGATTTTCACTCTATGAACTGCATGATAATGTACATTTAAAAAAAATCTAATTGCATTTTTTTGTTACAAAAATAACATCATAACAGTTAATACTTATTTTGTTATTTTAAAAAAATCTGTTGGCAATCTAATAAGTATTTATTCTGCCTTTTTCAGGTCGAGACCCCGAACGAGGTGGCTGCAGTCAGCGACCCTCCAATGATGATCAGGCCTGAGGACAGTTGTGATCCTGATAGTCTTAAGACCAAACCAGAGGTAAATCCTTTTCCTTGTCCACTTGCTCTCATCAATGACTTATGGTTGAGACAAGACACAGCAGAGAATTTCAAGGGGTTAACGGTCTGATCAGTAGCCCAGTGCATTAAACACTAAAGCAAATAGTATTAAGCATACATAACATTGTTAAGTTGCATTAGAGCTTAGCAGGTTTAATGTTAGAATACATCATAGTTATTATGTTGTATTTAACCAATCATTATATATTTAATACAATAATATATTGGCTTATTGATTCATTTTATCTGTTTCTTTGATTTCAGATTTGCCTGTCCAGGGTTGTTCTTGCTTTAAAGAACTATAGCAGGATCTTTGGGGACAGTGGAATATTTCAAGGCCAAAACACTAACTGTGAAAAGTGGAGAGCAAATGCTACAGATATAGCTGACGTGGCAGAACAAATCCTAGAGACACTTAAGGTAACGTTTATTTTAAAAAAGTGTCTTTAAATTAAGAATAAAAGGAATTTTATGATACAAGTAAAGTTAGTCTTGAGGTAGAAGTGATGGGTGGGTATCGGATTTGATTAATGTTCTAGGGGAATTTATATATAATAAGCTTAAATTTAAACATTAAATATTAAGATTCTGAATTAAAATTTACAGTTTGACACATTCTCCATTTGTTGGTTTTTAAAAAGTAAAATCATCTGTTATCTTTCTTTCAATTTGTGATCGATGCATTATTTCTGCTAACTTTACACTCTAAACACAGGAGCCGTCTGAGACTCCGACACCTATAATGGTGGAAAACTGGATGGCCGAGGGCTACCTGTGCCGCGACAGCGTCGAGCGTCTGTTCTCCTTCTCCGTCGTGACAGCTCGTGTTTTTAGCCATTTGTCCTCTCTTCAGCAGTCAGCTTAAGGGGATAAAAACACTGAATGGTTAACGATTATTTATCGTGATCATGTTGGTCAAAATTTGTTAAACCTGCTGCATTTTAAAGAAATGTTCTCATAAGTTATGAGGTAATGAATAATTGAATCGTATATCTATAAGGATAACTTATTTTTAAAAACAGTTCTTTGCGTTTGCATAATATATTGTCTATTTATTAAGATATTTATTTTAACAATATTTATTGTTATTTATTGATCCATCAGTTTGATATGTGCTGAGGCCATTACAGTATGTTACAATGTAACTTTCTAAAATGTATTTAATAAACTGATCAACATAATGCTCACTTCCGTGTACTTTTCCCTCTCTTTTAACTGCACTTCCTATGAAATCATTACCTATAGAAGAACTCGGTCCTGAGCCTAGCAGTGCACCAATAAGGAAATGACAAGGTTAATAGGACTGAATTTCCCAATCTGCAGTCAAAGTCGGTAAGAAGAGGAGGAAGGTGTGCTTTCCAAAAACTTTCCCATTATATCTGAATGGCTTCCTGATACATTATAAAGAAACCATGTATTACGTCACATAAGGTGTTCTGGATCAATTATAGAACACAACCTTTAATGTTGATTTTTAAAATGTGCTTAAAGACAGTAAAAAAAAAAAGATATAAAGGACCATGTTTGAAAATGAGCTTGTTGTTTCCTGTTTGGCCTGTTACACAATGCGGAAGTGGAAACAACAAACCTCGCAACGTATAAAACATATAAAAGTAAAATATATTTAAAAAATATATTCTAACATATACTCCGAAGTATATGCAGTATATACCCCGAATCATTGTAGTAAACAGAAACAAAGAAAAAAAAATGAAGTAAATTCTACTTCTTAGTTTTCGCTCGCGAACCTTGGATACCGTACCAATCAAAACACAGGAAGGAAAATAGACAGGTCAAACCGACCAATCAGAAATTTATAAGGCGGAACAAGCAGGGATCTTAATAATTTCTTTATTTAGCGTTAGTTTATGCTTAATTATATAAACCATATATATAAAAATTTTATTTTATACCAAAATAAAATAAAAAATTATCAAATAAAAATATATATATCTAATTTGTAATTGCTAGTTTTGTAAGCGAAGATATTGGACAAATCAGAAGCGCACAAGGGAGGTGTCAGCAAGAAAACCGCGACCAATCAGAAACAGCAGGGGGCGGGGAAAAGGGGGGGATTTCGTGACTTCCTGGTTACAGCCGAGGTGGGTGTCTTGTCTTCTGGTAACGTTCCTTATTTAGTTGTTTACTCAATTAAGTTTTCTGGTTTTAAATTTAAAGTGTATGTATCGCTTTAATGGAATGTTAAGCCACAGATTATGGTGTCAAATGCTAAATTCAGTGCTGAGTGTCAATTCAGGGAGTCGCTTTACGAGTTTGTTAGCAAGGCTTGTTAGCTAACTAGCCTCCTTATGTGATTTAAAAGGTAGTTAATATAATTGTTAATATAGCGCGTGCACACACAAGATTTGTTTCTACATACTACGTATAGGTATAACTTTGGAATACTAAAAACTAAATGTGTCAATAAACCCTCGCACGTGCACAAATTAGTTTGAAAAAATGATGCCGAAGGTCCAAGTCGAACAAGCAGTGACGTAAAAATAAATTCCAGAACATTCCATCCCGTAATATTTAAAAAATTCTAGTTATTTTCAAAATCAAAGCGTTTATCAGATCCTGGAGTACTCTCCCTAATCTAACAGACTTTGCTGACGTCATAAAAAAAAGAAAGAAAAAAATCCATGTGTGTTTGTATCAGATTTCATCATTATTGTGTAAACAACATGGGTATTGGTGGCTCAGTGCTAGGTTTCTCACCTGCCATGCAGAAGTCTTGGGTTCGATTTCCAAACCCCAGCCATTGGATGCAGTACTGGTCCCAAGCCCGGATAAAATATGAAGGTTGCATCAGGAGTGGCATCCGGCGTAAAACCTAAAAAGGTTGTTTACATTTCCCACAATGCCACTGCGGCTACCTTATGTGATGAAGCAGCGCTTTAGTCTGTTCAGCTCTGTCACCTTGTCGTCTGTGCGCTTTGCTCAAGTGGCAGGGGGTAGCTCAGTGGTAAAGGCATTGGACTACGGTTCGAAAGATCCCAGGTTCAAACCCCACAACCACCAAGTTGCCACTGTTGGATCCTTGAGCAAGGCCCTTAACCCTCAACTGCTCAGATGTATAATGAGATAAAAATGTAAGTCGCTCTGGATAAGAGCGTCTGCCAAATGCCTAAATGTAAATGTTTCCAGCGCTCTGGCTTTTGTGCTAAAACTGGGATCGACGCCATCACACTTGTTACCTGAACCCGAGTGTGTGGTGTAACTCTCAACACTTCAGTCCAGCATCTGAACCAATGCCTTTTATAACTTTTATGCTGAATTTATTGATATGACATTGAATTAGAAATAAATTATTAATAACAAATATTTCAGTATAAGCTTGTTTGACGCATGTGCAGTTGGAATGTTTTTGGAAGTTTATAATTATACTAATTATAGTTTACTAATTATAAAAGCCATTAGAGAGCAGAAATACAAATATATACTCTTGGGTCTCTGAAACGTAAAAAACAAAGTCCTTTTTTTTTTTTTTTTTTACATTGTTTTGTCTCTCGCTTTTTTTTTTTTTTTACAGCGTTTGCAGAATGAATGTGGGCGTCGCTCACAGCGAGGTGAACCCCAACACGCGGGTGATGAACAGCAGGGGGATTTGGCTCACCTACCTGCTGCTGACCGTCGTCTTACACATCGTGTTACTGAGCATCCCGTTCGTCAGCGTGCCTATCGTCTGGACTCTAACCAACGTCATTCACAATCTGGTCAGTCCATGCAAGATGCATTTGGTTTACTTATGGCTATATTTTTCTTTATATACACTGCCTGGCCAAATATATATATATTAAAGCGCTGTTTCAGAAAGGTTGAAATATTGATCTGAATTAAGCAAAGAAAACAGCTGAGGAGATTTGAATGACTGGAACTGGAATTATCACATAATTGGTGCAGTAGCATTATAAAAAAAGGACAGTACTTCTACTACTACTGATGTTTAATGGTGGTTGGAATCCAGTAGGTTAGATTACCATAAACTATAGGTCTCATTGTTCCTTATCTTCCCGGACTCTTAAAGCCAATTTTCCAGCCCAGCCTTCCTTAAAACATTTAATGCTCCCTTCCCTGATCTTGTCTTGTTCTGTGTCTCGAACACTTATTTGGCACTTCCACACACACTATCTTCTCAACACTTGTTTTTTCCTATTTTAGATTCCTCAAAGTGAATAAGCTGTTGAATATAGTGGTAATGATGAAAAATAAAAAGAACTAAAATATGATCTGTGCTTTTTAGGCACTCGGGCATTTAAACAGCAAAATCAATGACCACGTTTGCTTTTTTACTTTCTCTGCGTCGCGCGTCAAGCCAGCCAAAATTCAAACACAATCGCTAATCCATTTGCAATTGCATTTCCAACACGTTACACGGAAACCTGAGTGACGTCACTCGCCGTCGCCAACCAAGAGGGGGGGAATATGAACAATGGAGGTGAACCGCAGTAAAGTTGTGACAAATTATACACGAAAATTAAGACACGTAATACAAATTCTCATATAATGTTTATTTTGTGGAACATTTATTTTGGAGGGGTTTGTCATGTAATACAAAAATGTTTACACTAAATAAATATTGTTTATAATAAAAAATGACAACGATTTTTATTATAAAAAAGAAACAAAAATTTTTTGTAATAGCTTCTCTGTCCACTTCAGAGTAAGAAAATATGCGATTTGTCATTTTTGTGTGTTTATTTCTTGATAAACAAATGAGATAATCTCGATTCACCCCCATTGCTCAAATTCCCCCCTCTTGGTCGGCGACTGCGAGTGACATCACTCCCCACACAATCCCGCCCCAAAGTATAGACCCGCCCCTGACGCTGATTGACAGGTTTCCGTGTAACGTGTTGGAAATGCAGTTGCAAATGGATTAGAGATTGCGTTTGAATTTTGGCCAGATTGACACGCTACGCAGAGAAAGTGAAAAAGCAAACGTGGTCATTGATTTTGCTGTTTAAATATGGCAGGCTCATGACTTGTAAGACATGGGAAATACAAATGCAAATGGACTTTTCTTTTTTATTTGAAATTTGGCAGTCAGTGTGCATTCACGAAGGCGAAACAGGAAACGGTAATGCAAAGTTTGGAACTGCATTTGAATTATGGCACACTTTGTGCATCCACATATGGGAAACGCAATTGCAAATGTAATTTGCAATTCCTTTTGAATATTGTCCGGGATATCGCTCCATAATAAGGTAAATGTCAGAGTTTGTTATGCAGTTAGTAATTACATGCATATTTTACAGTGTAGAATTTATTGTTAAATGTATTTTTTGTTGCTTGAGCTTAACACTTATAGTATACTTCTTTGTAGCAATCACACAGTTCTTAGCCTTTGCTGTGACAGCTTTAATGAACTAATTAGGTTTAATTAGCTAATACAGTAAGTTACATCCAAATTACAACTGTTTATGCCTGTCTCTGATCAGACATTAGTATATGTTATTAGTTTTTAATGTGTGCGGGTGAAACATTTACCATATACTGATAAAAATAATGCTGATATAAACGAGTGAAAACTGTGTAGAATGTACTCCGTTCTACAACAAAGGAGAGCGAATAGGATTCAGCCCTGTGTAAATACCATCCTGTTCAGAAAGTAAGTTTAAAGCTAAAATTTAAAACTAAACAGTCAGCAAATGTATTGGAGTCGAGCACTGACAGCGTTGTTTTATTTTCCAGGCCATGTACGTGTTCCTCCACACAGTGAAGGGGACTCCGTTTGAGACGCCAGACCAGGGCAAAGCCCGGCTGCTCACTCACTGGGAACAGATGGATAACGGCATCCAGTTCACATCCTCAAGAAAATTTCTCACCATTTCCCCCATAGTGCTGTGAGTTAGCCGTTAGCCTACTTGTGAGCTTTGTGAGAAACTCAGCATCTGGGTGTAACAGGTTGCATTAGGATGTTAGTATAAAATTTAAAACAAATGCAGGTACAATGCGGGGAAAAATGGCTGAAGCTAAAATTTAATTTATCTAAAGAGTGAATGCTTCAGATTTTATTTGCAATATTTTAAATGTTAATAATGAAAAAAGTGAGAAATTAAGCTTGCTAGTGCGTGTTTATTTAGGACAATAACAAACGTACAAAGCAGGTGGGGCAATTCTACTGCATAGTTGAGGTCTTTTATTCCATTTTTTTAAATTTGGTAATTAATGACTATCAATTAAGGAGTTACATTTGAAATTGTGGTACTCGCCTGAAACAAATTACTTCAAAGTATTTCTTACAGTATAACAGAGACAAGCTCCTGCTTCCTCTCCCCCTATTTTTCTTTAGCATGAGAAAAATGCGGCTTGTCATGTTTTTGAGAAACAAAGTGCTGACTGGAAAGTCTGTGAATTAGCTCCTTGTGTAAAAACAATAACGTGTTAGAATGATTAGGGGATTTGTTTTTCTGTTGAGGCAATACCTTATCAATCATATTGAAGAATTTAAAGGTCCCGCATTGTACTGCTTCTTATAACAAGTTAAATACTGTGTGTGAGAAATAGAGATGGGAGAAAAATCGATTCAGTTATGGATCACGTTTCTTTTGTTTGAGGATTCTTGTATAACCAAATTGACTCCAAAGTCAATATACATTTATCGAATAAGCCATTAAATAAATCAGCTTATCAGACTAATTTACAGTGGATGTAACCAATTCTGCCTTTCTCTCCAAACTCTGCAAGTGAATTAGTCTCAAACTCACTCATTAAACACTCTTACACCAGTCTTAAAATCCCACGAGCGCTATTTAGTCTCAAAACATGCGCATTAGAAATCATGCATGCTCACAATAAGCCATCTGCAGTAAAAAGTATGTTTTTAATTTTTATAATTTATTTAGTTTGAAGTTAAATGTTAAACTTTAGTATTTGAATTTAGTTTGTATCGTTTAAACGCTATTTTTCTATTTTTGGATTTTTAAGTGAGAAAACTCATGCTATAAAGAATGAATTAGATTTAATTACTTTAATGTTCAGTTAACTTGTAAAGCCAACGTATAAACTTTTTTGTGGTATTTTTAAGGTTCAAAGACAAAATTATAACAAAATCAGAAGAAAAAACTAATTGTGTTGAATTAATATATTAATAAAGTAGGTATCGTATAGTGATTCCTATCTTTAGCGTTAATGCGTCAGCTTAGACACCCCTCAGATAATTTTTCAAACCTCAAAGCCTCATTATTTTACTTAACAAATGCACCGTCAGTGTCTGTGTAAATGAGCTACTGCTGAGTCATGACCTCCAGAGAACAGCAAAGCGGAGCAACAAACCAGGGGAGGGGCTTGTTCTTATGAGGTCACACAGGGGTTTGTTGGTACACACACACACACACACACACACACACAGGAGATCCATCTACATACACCAAAAAAGCTAAAAAGTCAATCGTGCTTTGGTAGATTTTTTTTATTTGCTTTTAAAAATTTGGAGGATAGTACAAGATAAACATGTACAACCATAAAGTTTCCTCCTTGTACTCACAGGTTATACATTCCCACTTAGTTTTAATATTAATATAATCATATAATTACCTGTTGATGTTTTTTTTTGTTGTCCTCTTTTAGATACATGCTGGCCAGCTTTTACACCAAATATGACGCCACCCACTTCCTGATCAACACAATCTCCCTTCTTAGTGTCCTCCTGCCCAAGCTGCCGCAGTTCCATGGGGTGCGTCTTTTTGGAATCAATAAATACTGAAGCGCCGACGTCAGAAGGTTAAAGGGAACAGGAGTGAAGAAAACCAGTTTCTGCCTCTTGGTTAAATTTTTTTTTATACAAGCTGATGGTAAAAAAGCAGCACAGAACTGAACTTCGAAGACTTTGAGGAAAGGGACTTGCGGCAATTAATGTTTTTTTGTGGTTGTTTCCTTTAAAAAAAATTTTTTTTATTTCTCTGGAAATCCATTCCAGACCATGAATTTACTTTGCATACAGGTGAACTTTATATTTATTTATTCATTTAGTATAGAAACCTTTATGCAAATGATACAGTGAGGCAGAATACGGTAACTGAGCTGATAGCCACAACCCCTACCTCCCGAGTCACAAATTCAGTGAGTCGAATGATTAATGATAATCGTCTGATATCTGTAACAGTAATGCACAATAATATAGTAACATCAAGACTGGGAACCAGACCTGCAAGATCCATTAAAAAAAGATCTGGGAAGGGGGTATTTTAATTTTTTTAAGTTTATCAACTTGGGAGTGTATACTGCTGCTGCTTCATGAGGCAGGTGTTGTGAGTGACACTGTGCAACATCCATTCGCTTATGTTTAGTAAATGCCTCATTCTAGTCAGGATCCCAGTTTAAAGTTAGACATTCATTAATATTTTGCCAAATAGAGCCTGTTGGGTTTATTGGATGACATCACATGTATGTGCAAAGAAGGAATTTGTGAGATTGGTCAGGCCTTCTGTAGGAAAGAGTGAAATTGGTCAGAACTTTTGTAGGTAGTGTGGGATCGTTTAAATTTGTCAAAAAAGGAATGGCGGAAGGCCGAGGAATGGTAAAAATTTCTGTTGGAGGGCAGTGGGGTTGGTTTAGCTTTCTGTGGTCCTATGCGACTACTCTTGGTTGAAAGTCTTCGAGGAGCAAGCAGGATTGGTTGAATTTTCCTCCAGAATAAACAAGATTGGGCATGACGCACCCCAGTAGCAGATGGGATTGATTGAACTTTCTGTGGAAGTGATCAGACGGGGTCGGGTCAGATGTCTTTCAGGAGCGGGTGAGGTCGGGTCAAAATTCTGTGTTCTTCAAGTGGGATACATTCACGTACAGTACTGTGCCAAAGTCTTAAGCCAATGTCATTAAAAACACAATAAAATCTGACTTTTTGCACGCAAAATGACGAGAGATAGTTCAAGACATTTGCAAAGTACTATACACGTATGAAAGCAGTCCAGCGTACACGTCTAGATTAGTATTCACATGTTTCCCCAAACTTAAGAGGAGACTATCTGCACAGTCCATCTCTCTCTCTCTCTCTGGTCAGAATGATCAGGATACTGCACACTCCCAGTCTGAGTGTTTATGTTTGAGTGATGTAAGGCCCACTGCAGGCGGTGTGTGCTTTATTATTAGAATATAAAAGTATGTTGTCTTGACATTGCTGTCCAATTCCACATTCCTGAACCTGAATTCTCTCCTTCTCAAAAAGGCCTGTTAAATCACAATAGGCACTTCACAATAAATGTTAGACAATAAGAAGTGATTCATTAATTTCAATATATATATTTTTTTTTTTAACTGTCAGTGCTATATATTTAACCCAGCTCTCATCTTTTGGAAACCTTAATTTGTTTCACCTTTGATGTGCCTTGTTTTATCTCATGTTTTTCATTTACCTTTATGTGTATAAATATTATATAAATGTTATACGTCAGGACTACTTTTGAGTATCGGTTGTAATTCTGGAGGATGTTGTTGCAGGAACAATCGAACGATGTTGAAACTCTTGTTTGCAGCAAACTCTAGAATTCGTATCATTCTACAGCGACGGTTCTTAACGGTAATGAAAAAAAAACATGGTGGTGTACTTTTCCCAGATACTACAGAATGTAATTTATTTGTAGCCATGAATGTATGGTCATGACGAATGATCACATGTCTGTTCACGTTTCTTGTTCACATGTTTTTTTTTTCATTTAAAGATTAATAATCATATTTCTTTTCTTTTGATTAGTTATCTACTAAGCTTAAGTATGGAGATTGAATGATGTACTGTATGTACCATACTGTTGATTATAAATCCTCATATAACAGCATAACGTGTTTGTCGTCAATAAATACTCTCTTTATTATTATTATTATACTACAACTGTCAGTTCTAACCGAGCAATCCGATTGGACAAGAGGTATTCCACAACTTGTGATAAGAGACCGTAACAGCACTGGACAATTACTACAATTACACTAACCGCCAGTCAAGCGTGGGTGAAATTCTGTACCACAGTACTAAGAGAAAGAGAAGCTAACTGCTAAAACCAAAATTCAAAACCAGTCACAGAAGCACAAGTAAAGACGACGTCATCTTAAATAACACCTTGTTTCCTTAGTAATTGCTTTAAAGTCTTTCTAAATTGCCTCCCTGTCGTTTTATTTATGCCTAAAGTGATCTTCATTGCCAACTAGCTTCCAAAACAAGTGTCTTTCTACCCCCTAAACAAGGGCACTACCTAGTATGTTTAACAACATACTAAATCAGAATGTGTGGATATGTAAAAAGAAACTTACAAGGTTTACAGGACTGTACTGTTAGCTCTGCCAGTCACGATTAATTAGAGGAAGGATGTGTGTTGGAGCAAAATAACTGGTAAAATGAAGAAACAAATCATAATCTGTTGACGATAAAATGGTGTTTGCAAAATTGTCATTAAAAAAAAACAATATCACACTTAAGGTCGTCCTGTTTTACTAATTACCTGAACGGCTGTGAAAGCTTCAGTACTTGGGCTGAGCCCTCGTGCACACATCCAGCAGTAAAGCACTCCCTCTCATGCCATAATGCTTAATTAAAAGTATAATCTTGATGAGCTGCAGAAAGAGTTATTTAAAACGCAATGAAACTTGTCTAAGGCGACACAGTGGTGTAGTGGTTAGCACTGTGGCCTCGCACCTCCACAGTCGACGGTTCGGTTCCCGTCTCGTCTGTGTGTGTGTGGTGGAGTTTAAGCATTCTCCCCGTGCTTGGCAAATTTCCTCCAGGTATTCCGCTTTCCTCCCACAATCTAAAGACATACAGATCAGGTTAACTGGTGTTCCCAAATTGCCCTGTGCGCGATGGATTGGTGCCCTGTCCAGGGTGTACACCCTGCCTCAGGCATAAAGTATCCTGGGATACGCGTAAGGTATAGAAGATGAATTAATAAATGAATAAAAACCAAACTGAATTTTGCAAAACAAAAAAACCCCTTCTAATTATTGAATAGATGGCTGTTTATTAATGTAACCAAGTAACTCTTGGTGTTTGCAACAGTCATCACAACATCCTGCATGTTAACGAGGGAATCCTCCCTCCGCTCACTGACCACAAAAGGGAACCTCATGTCCAAACAGCAAGTGGGCGGTATAAAACAGCAGGAGGAAGCCCAACACACCCACCAGCTCCACATTACTCACATCTGTGGTACATCAGAACAGTGGGGGGGAGTACACATGTGCTGCTGGATTACCTGCCCATGTCCACCTGTCTGTCCCTGGGAAAATCCGAGTGTTTTACATGCTGCCGCTACTCGAGGTTGGCCCGTTTCCAGCTCCACGCGGATGGGAATCCCCATTCCTGTCTCACGGCTCTCCCAGGAAAGAAAAGCTGGCTAGAGGAAAAACGAGTTCCCGCCTGCTTCTTCCATTTGCATCGCATGTCAAACACGCACTTCTTTACCAGGGAACAACATGCAAAAAGCACCCACCCCCCGTCACACACAATCTACTACAAAACCATGATCAGGTGACAGGGACGCAAGGAAAATTTGCATTGCGCAGAGGCCACCGAAGTTCACGAGGAAGTGCAGAGTGAATCTCAGCTGGAAGGAAAGCAAAAGCAAAAGCTGAGCGGAACGGCACAAAGGCGATAGTGTGAGAGATTTCTGCTTTCTCATGGTTCCTGGACATTAGCAAAAGAGCTTGTTCTTGATGTCTGAAGGTCACCATCACCACACATTTGAATACATGTGGCGAGTTGGTTGTGCTCAGCCGAGCCGGGGTGTTTAAAAGGGAACTGGGGTTGAATCTGCTGCTTGATGCACGCTGAGGGGGAAAAAGGAGTCAGGTTTTATTGCCACATAGGGGAGTTAAATGTGTGAGAGTGGCGTTGTTTGTCACAGACAAAAAAGTAAGAACTGAAAGGTTTTGTGGTATGAGATCTAAAACGTGCCGGGGAAACGCGATGAAATGCCCAAATTTGCTAAGACTGACCACCAAATTGACACAGCGTCTGGAGAAGACCGTCTATGATCACGTTCATAGAAATGCACTCATGCAAATCAAATACAGAAGTCTACATAAGGTGACGTGGAAAAGTGTAGAATCAATGATTTTCCATCGTCTATACCGCTTTATCCTGTATACAGGGTCACATGGGGCCTGGAGCGCATCCCGGAAGCCTTAGGGCACGGGGCGGGGTACACCTTGGACAGGGGGTCAATTCATTGCAGGGGACAATTTTGGAACGCCAATTTACCTAACCTGCATGTCTTTGGACTGTGGAAGGAAACTAGAGCACTCAAAGGAAACACACTAAGCACATGGAGAACATACAAACTCACACAGTTTGCGCACAGCCCGAGGTGGGAATCGAACCCTCGACCCTGGAAGTGACACTGATGTGTAGATACACTCTAAAACAAAACATGACAATTTTAGATGACCTTGTAATAAATATAATATGCATTTAAATGGTAACAGTGTGCTGCTGTTTTGTTTACGGTGCTTGTTTACCTGGACCTGGTGCCCTTCCTGATGCAACCCTTCTTTTTTTTTTTTTTTTATCCAAGCCTGGGACAGCACTAATGCCATGCAACCCTATAATGACTTCGTTATTGTCTGGGAATCGAACCAGGGCTTTCTTCATGGCAGCCCAAGAGCTGAAACATAGTCCATGTACAAGTACGTAAGAACGCAGACACTTTGAGCTATGCAATGCTAGCTATACACGTGTCTAAGTGCGAACTGCAGTCTCAACATTGCCACTAGGGGTGCTATCGCACAGAACAACATGAGAAGTTTAATACCTTTTTTTATGGATCAACTTTGGAAATGGTCTAGGGATTCGATAGCTTTTATCGCCACCTTGTGGAGTGAGCTCACTTCTGCAGGTGTGTAACAGGGCACGTCGAGTGTATTTACTGCACATGCATGTAAATGTTAACAAATAGCTGGAATGTTAACAAGTACACTAATGCAGCGTCACTTTCAGTCTGCTATTTACAGTATGCACATTTGCCTCTTCCATAATTTGTCCATCATGGCACTATTGTATATTTTACTCATTTATTCTGTATATACTGTATGTACAGTGGGGACGGAACATATTTAGACCCCTTAAAATTTTTCACTCTTTGTTATATTGCAGCCATTTGCTAAAATCATTTAAGTTTTTGCTAAATTCACTTCTTTCCTCATTAATGTACACAAAGCACCCCATATTGACAGAAAAACACAGAATTGACATTTTTGCAGATTTATTAAAAGAGAGCTCTTCAGACAGTTCCTTTGATCTCATGATTCTCATTTGCTCTGACATGCTTCGTGAGCTGTAAGGTCTTATATAGACAGGTGTGGGGCTTTTCTCATCAAGTCCAATCAGTATAATTGAACACAGCTGGACTCAAATTAAGGTGTAGAACCATCTCAAGGATGATCAGAAGAAATAGACAGCACCTGAATTAAATATATGAGTGTCACAGCAAAGGGTCTGAATACTTAGGGCCTATGTGATATTTCAGTTTTTCTTTTCTCCCTTTTTTTTTTTTTTTTAACATTTCTGCAAAAATTTCAACAATTTTGTGTTTTTCTGTCAATATGGGGTGCTGTATGTACATTAATAAGAAAAAAATGGATTTAAATAATTTTTTTATTTAAATAATCAGCAAATTGCTGCAATATAACAAAGAGTGAAAAATTTAAAGGGGACTGGACACTTTCCGTTCCCACTGTATATTCTTGGTGAGGCCATACCTTCACGTGGGTTTTCCTACAACTTCTATGCTGACTAAATTCAACTCACCCCCCCATTTTCTCCCTCAAATCTTTGTATATTATGTTATCTCCTTGACATGCCTTATCCACTAAATAATGCTTGCGCAGTTATACTGTTTATTACTGCATATACAGTACCCTATACTTATTACCTTCTGTACAGTAAATCACACTCACCCTTGTGCATATGGACCCATACTTTAATTTATCACATTATTATTATTTATTGTAAACAGGCCACTTATGCACTTCTGGTTAAATGCTAACTGCATTTCATTGGCCTTATACATGCACTTTGCACAATGACAAAGTTGTATTTAATCTTATTTAATTTAATTTAGGTGCTAGCTGGGCTAAGCAAGCTTTTAAAAAGTCCATTCTATTTTAAATGTTTTAATGTGATTAATAAAAACCAAAACTCAGCGTTTAGCTCTGTCGACTCACACCCCCAGGGTTTTGCGTTTGAATCTCACCTCTTGTCTGTGTGTAGTTTGAATGTTTACAGTGCTTGGTTTCCTCCAGGTCCACCCAGTTTCCTCCCACAGTCCCAAAGACATATACTATAGACTCACATAGTGCGGGGGGTGGGGGGCTGGGGGGTGCGCACCTGTAGGTTGAAGGCTTGGGTCCTTAGCAACGCATTTTTCCCTTACAGCATTAACTGATGGCGTGAAGCTTGAATAGATGAAGCTAATTAGTTTTTATTTTGATTCGCAAAGCCAGCAATCAGACTCTATTGATTCTCGCTTATCTGCACCGTTTCATCTAATTTGTTCATTATTTTATCTTGACCATCTTGCTTGGAATTGGATAAGGAAGTGGAGTCTATCCCGGGGTCGAAAGGCGTTAGACGGGAACATAACCTGAATGGGACATCAGTCTATCACAGGGCACCGAGCAAACACAGTTATCCAGCTACCTGCATGTCTTTGGTCATTTAAATAAAATTGGAGAATTTACACATGCTACTGAGATTGCAAGATGTTACTGCCACCTAGTGTTCATCCTGCGTTGTGTAAAGAAAAAGATCATTATATATATATATATATTATTTTTTTTTTAAATAGCAAACAGAAGAAACAACTGTAGTTTACAAAACCAGCTTTAGAAAAGGATGGCCATTACCAATTCATTATTTATTTGAACTTTAAAAAAAAAAAAAAAAAAGTTGCACTCAGGGCAGCGAATAAAAAGTTAATATATTTTCTATACCCCCCAAAAATACAAAAACCCTAACAAACATATGCCTGCAACAGAATAAAACAATTCAAAAGAACAAACACACCCAAAAAAAAAGAAATCCTCTTCAACCATAACTATGGCTTTGGTTTAATACAACACACCATGTGTTACTGTTATCTGCAGCCTCTTCATTAGAATGATAATTTAAAAAAAAGAAGGCAAAAACAAACTCTTACAGTAAGAAGTAGCTCAGTGCTGTAACATCTCTAAGCTGGTGTACAATCAGCTCTGCGTTGCCAGTCCTACCTGACGCATGGTGTTGCATCTTCACATTTCGTGCCCTGATTGTTTTGAGAGTCGGAAGATCTCTTTTGCACTTACGGCAGTTTTAGTTTCACCTTCTCAATTCTTTCTCTCTGCGTTCCGCCACAGTGAAGACGTGTTAGGTTTCTTCTTGTCGTCGTCGTCATCCGTCTCCAATAGTTCCTCCTCGTCTTCCTCGTCTGTGGAGAAAAGATCGTCTTCGAGCAGCGATTCGCCGTATTCCTGAGCGTGGACTGAGACTTCGTTGGGCATTAGATGTGGAGAACCCTCGATGAAATCGGCGAACCTGCGACATGGGCAGCAAGGAGGTCAGAGGTCAGAGTTTGGTAACCTCGGATTAACTACTGTAGAGAGTCTCAAAAAGTGTAAAACTAACATATGATAAAGATCTTGTTACATAATTAAACATCTAATGTGTGAAACATCCATTTAAAGCCATTCAGACTTTGACTGAAATTCGTGGATTTTTTTTTTTTATAATAAAATTTTAGGCATCCTTAACATTCTATGATATTAAGCAAGAAGTCATGCTGTTGTAATGAATATCAGCATGACTGTGGTGTGGGTGTAGGCATGAGGGTGCAACCTGAGTACTGAAGATAAATACGTGCTGATATCCAGCACAACGGCCCTACCTTGAAAGTGATATTGCTTTTATGCAACAGTTCCACAAACACCATTTATCAACAGATTATGAATTTTTTTTTTAACAGTTATTTCCTCTGCCAACACATATCTTTTTGCGCCTGGTGGAGCTGGCACCCGACGTCTAGTGTAATTAACAGGGTAAAAGTAGTTTCAAATTCTTACAGGCACTATGTAGCCAAAATATGAGGAGAATAAACCTTAAAGTTTCTCTTTATTTTTTTTATTTATTCCTCTTTAAAATATCAGCTCTGTTTACGTCTGGGCTCTGGAATTAAATCCCAAACAATTGGAAAGCTAGTGCATTAGGGTGTACAATCACTTGTTCAACACACCGAGTCGTGCCCCTGATTAGGGGTTAGAGAGCGATTAAGATACGGCCTTGTGTTAGAAGCTTGTTAGCTTTTCTAGCTAGTAAAGAAAGTGTTGTTTAAGATGACATCACGTTATCAGATGTGTGTTCTTGCTGAAAGTGCTTCCGTGACTGGTTCTGAATGTGGAGTCAATCACGTAGTGATACATAGAGGTAAAAGTCCCAGTGCTGTTACCATCCATTATCAACACTCATGGAATGGCTCTCGTCCAATCGGATTAACTAAGATTGAACTAAGTTGTTGTATGACATCCATTAAAACACACAATAATTTGGAAACACCTCCCCCACACAAATATCCTCTAGAGGCATTTTAGACTGATGATACCAGTCAGTAACCGAGTGAACCTGTGTGAGAATGTACTCAACTGAAGAAAATGGCAAATTTAACATTTTCCAAATATACATTTTTTGATCAAACTTTCCAGCGCTAGTAACTACAGTTATTAGACACAGTGATGTTGGTGATGACGATGATGATGATGATGATGATGTGCATTTGTTTGCAGAAGTTGAACCTTTTGGGAGACTGCAGTCTGGACACAGTTTTCCAGGTGCTGAAGTCGGGGCTGCTGCACTGCTTCCTCAGCTCCTCCAGAGCTTTCTGAGTCTCCACCTCAGCCTGTTTTTGGTACTCCTCCTCCGTTAGCAATCGCCGAGGCTCCGGTTTCCAGCGCAGCTTCGGCTTCAGCTTCCTTGGCGGCAGAGACGGGAAACTTGTAAAAATTTTTTTAAAGAATTACGTGTATAAAAACCTTATTACAACTCAACTTATTGTACTCACTCATACAGACTAAATGCCATGGTCACTGGGTACTCCAGGTTTTTGGCGCAGAAAGCGGCCACCATGATTGCTAGCGCCACCTGCTGGACCTGTATGCCGGCATATACGAGCAGCATGCCGAAAATCTGGAGCGTCCACGACAAGATGTTAATGCTGCGCTCCTCCACCAGCGGGCCGTGACGGTAACACACTGCGAAGCTGATAAACCCCACGACTGCAGTGTAGCCTACAGAAATAAACAAACAGTCATGCAACAGATAAGTACACAGCCATGGTAAAAAAAAATTAAATAAAATAAAAAAAATACATTGGACTATAATATAATAGGTATAATATAATCTCCATCCCCTGGTCATTCAGTACATGCAGGTCATCAGCTGACTTTATTTTATCGCTACATAACGATGTTGAGCCTAGACCTGAGCACCTGAGGTTTTTACTAATCCTTTTCGCACTGGAATAGAGTTAATCTGACCTCATTATACAACATGACATTTTTTCCATCGCCAAATTCTAAAGTCCAATCTGTATGCTCCCTAGCAAACTGAAGACGTTTTTTTTTTCCCACTTACTTACAAGAAATTGTAAAGCAAAAGTGCAACATTTTATTATTTAACAAAGAGAAAAAATACATAATTGCTGATACCGAAGTTATTGGTTATTTCTGTCATTAGCACTTTGTTAAATTAAGCCTCTTTTTCTTTTTCTTAAAGCTAATGAGAAGGGGGAATAATGCTGTATAAATTTTGTAATTAAGTTACAAGCCACAATACTTTTTATAATTTTGTATTTACATGCTGCAAAAACGTCCATGAAACATGTTAGTTCACAATATCACTGATAAAAAACAGATTATAACAAAAGTCATATTGTGAACTAACATGTTTCATGGATGTTTTTGAAGCATGAAGGATGCTTTGTGTAATTTAATACTGATGATAAACAGATTATAACAAGTGTTAAATTACACGAAGCACCTGTCTGAGTTTCCAGTTAATGCCACATATGCAGCTATTAAGTGTCACACATCAGTTTGTCTTAGATAAACATTTTGATGAAAACCAAGTGTTCTAATGTCAAATTATAATGTAATTAATCAGCACCTTCTAAACAACAAAAAAAGTTATGTTTAACTTAAGAATAAAACAGCTGCAGCATTTATACACATACTGCGTGTATATCCGTTACATATCGGTGTAAGAGATTTACCCATCACCAGACGCCAGTGCTCCTTGAGGATGAGCTGCAGGTTCTTAAACACAAGCTGAATTACGTACAAAGAGAAGGACCAGCCTCCCACCATCAGCACATAGAATGGACTTCTCTGTTGGACGCAGTAACAAGAAATGCTTTGTGTGAAATAATCTAATAATTGTCTTTATATAAAACAGGCTGATGTAAAAGACTATGTATGACCTTTGGTAAAAAACGCCCTAGAATGAAGACGAGGATGACGAGGGAGGCGATCAGGCCTGTACTCATTCCTGCTGAGTAGTAGAACACCTGACTCCTTAAAGAACATAAAAACAGACAATATTTAAGAAATCAGTTAAATAAATTTTAACAATGCAACTAAATATAAACTACTAGTCAAAAGTTGGGACACAACTTCTAACACCAGGGTCTTTCCTGATTTTTTACTTCCTTCTACTCTATAAAACGTCCAAAATATGAAATAATCTCCTTTAAACTGTTGATATTGAGAAAGTTTTGATCTGTAAATCATTCATAACGGCTTTAATCTGAGGTGCTGTTCGTTAATCTGTGATTTCTGAGGCTGGTAACTCTAAATTATCTGCTCCTCTGCAGCAGAGGTAGGTTTTGGTCTTGCATTTCTGGGAAGGTCTTCAGGAGAGCCAGGTCCATCATGGGTTTTAGCAAATGCACTTGACACAGTACTGTTCTTGCAAGAACTATTCTAGAAACGCTGACCTTCATGTTTTAACTAATGCCACACGTGTTACTTCATAGTTTTGAGAAATCCAGTATTGTTCTAGAATGTAGAAAAAAAAAATCCAAACTTTTGACTGGCACTGCACGTTTGTTAGTTTTGAGACGTTGATTTGTAGATGATGTCCCAAACCAGTCATTTAACAGCCCCATACAGTGATCTAAATCTGTCAATACCTGCTGAGCAGATCTGCAAAGAAGAACAGCAGGACTCCAGCCAGAAACACCGCAAACAGAAAGAAGTCAAATTCTATAAAAGGCAAATGACTGTTAGTGCCAAAATCACTCAAAATCATGTTAGGATGTAATAAGCATGCAAGGTCAGACTCACTCCTGCTGGGTTTTACTCTGTAGACCACTGAGGTATCTGAAGGATCCACACGGAAACAGGTCTTCTGGGTGAAAAGGTTGACGCTCAGGCTGGTCTCGTTGGTCTGCTCATGAAGCCAGTGCTGCATCATGGACCAGAAACTAAACTGCTCAAGCTCCTCCAGCTCCTCTTCATCCTTTACAACCGTCACCTTCAGCTCCTTGGAGCTCCAGACTCTTACCTGTTTTAAATTAGGAGCACATTTTGTAAGAATTAAGCATCCAAATATACAGCATACAAAATTTCGTAATTCCAATTTTGTCACAACTACCTAAAAAAGGAGTGTGATTGAAAGCAAATGTGTCTGTGGCAGGTCCCGTCTTATTATACTGTACGTCATATAATATGATCGGTTTTAGGCAGTTACACTCATTTCTGGTCATCTTATGGCCAAATGAATGTGTGTAAATGTAAATACAAATAAGTAGAGCCTGGTTAATAGTCTTACCTGGATCCTCGTCCAGGTCTCCCTCCATCCAGGTGCAGGAGTTGGGTTGATGTAGCAGAAGTGTCCTGAATCCTCAGTCTTCACTTCTTTTCCATTTTCAATATTGATAATGTTGGGAGCACCTGCACAAAAACAAGAGAAAGGACAGTATCATTATCTATATACAGAAACAAAAAACGTCTTGCCTGTGCATTGGTCTGAACTCGCTCGTTCAATGATATCTTTACGTTTCATACATCACAGGACATGAAACCAGTCTCAGAAAAATCTTCTGCCTGTCTAGCCAGAATTTGTCACAGCATCATGCAAAACTGGCTGAACAGAATTTTATGAATCTTTTACAATTCTTCGATATCTGCCTGAAGTTTAACCTGCACCTGTAAGTGAAATCAAAACGTTGAGTAAAATGATGTCATGAACAGTTATGTGTCGGATTTAATAATCAACTTTAACATAAGCTACTTGCTCAGTGTAAACAAACACCTGCAACAATGGGTTGTAATGAGGAAATCTAAACTGAGGATTTTTACTGGGATTAGTTCATATTTTCACTGCTGAAATAACAGCGCTGAAGTCTCTTTAAAACAAAACTTTACTGATTTTTTTTTTATTTTTCATCTGTGATTCACTCTCCGATTACCGAACATGAAGTGTATTTGTGTGACGATTAAAGAAATACAAATTAATGTAAACATAAACTATTCTGTCCTTTATATCTTTCACATTGATTGTAAAAAAAAAAAACCGAAAATGACAGTAAATTCAAAATCTTTCTGTGAATTAAGTAAACTTTCCAAATATGTAGCCACCAATCCAGTGGAAACCAATATCATATAATGGCACACCAAACTAAATTTGTAAAATTACTGTTAAAAAAAGAATTAAGAGGTTCATCCACATTGGCTTCAACCTAAAATATTAATAAATAATCACTGATTACATTAAAGCTGATCACCTTATTTGTAGCTTTAACCTTTTAACTCTTTATACAAACATACTTAATCTTGTTTTGCCTAAATAAAAAGATCCAGGAAACATTTTAAACGTTGGATTTTGGGTGAATGTTGCTTATAACCATTTTACAGCAAAGCCAAAGTGGCACAAACATCAACAAACAGGACCAGAGAGAGTCTGAAACCTCCTCCAGCTCTAAACTCTACACGTTTACAATTCATTATTTCCATTCTAGTTATTAATAACTGTTATAGTAAAATACAGACATGTTTACCGGATGCGAGCTCAAACAGCTGAAGGAAAAACAGAAGAATAAACGCGACGTTTCTGCTCCTAACGCTCGCGACATCAAACTCTTCCTTCATTTTCATGCATCCCGCCATATTGTTGCTTTCACTTCTTCGTCAGCGACTTCAAGCGGGTTGCAGTGACGCAACAGTGCCGACTGACTCACCAGCGCCCTCTGCCGAGCGGAAGTATAAAAAGGATGAAGCTCCTCTTAAGTCACCTAATGACATTCTTTAAAAGCAGGTGCCCACTGTGCCCATTGTCTTTCTGCTGCTCCCGTGTTGCAATGGCACAGGTGTTTGGGCCTGATCATTGACATTGCTTTGCAGCTATATTTATTATTTTATTATGGTAAATCACAGCATAATGATGTCATGGCTATATGTCACTATTTTAAAATCATTTCTTAATGGTATTGTTATGTCCCCTTTAAATTCATGTGCCCACTGTCGTTTTGGTGCGCTCAGGCGGTGATGGCATATTTGCTTGGACCCGCTTATTGTTGCTTGCAAAAATATTTTTAAAATTGTTAATAATGTTCAGGACGTTAATTAAAAAAATTATATATATTATATTATATATATTATAAATATTATAAAATTATATATATATAATAATGTTAGCAATGTTAAAGATAAATACACAAGTGTGATAAATCAATGCACAAATAAGTGTAGAAATTCAAACAAATAAACACATACTGTATATAATAAAATATTAATAAAGAACTTATAATCATATAAATGGATATATTCTGAATTAATACAGAAATAAATTTAACAAACAAACAAATAAATAACAAGTTAATATATAAAAAAATATTATAATTATAAGATAAATAAAATTATTTTATTAATGAGAGAATTCTAAAAAGAAAGAATATCTTAGATAAAATAATGTTAATAGAAATGCATAAATACAAAGTTATTAATAATAATAATAACAATAATAATAATAATTATAATAGTAGTAGTAGTAATTAAAAAATCATACATAAAAAAGGTAAAAAAAAACATTTATTTATTTATGCATAATTGTATAAACTATTAAAAAAAGAAACCAAAAAACAAATAAATATCTCATTAATCAGGATATAATTAAGTAAATATTTTAAAATTTTTATACAGTTGCCTTCATTTGTTTCAATATTTCTAATTTTGTTTTATTGAGTTATTGATGTATTTTAACTTTATTTCTGCATTTTAAGAACTACAAGCTTTTTGAAATCTATTTGTATTATTCTCAGTGCAGGACATTAATTTGCCATTTATGATATTTAGATATTTAGATTATTCTGTAATTGTTTAATTTCATCTTCTGTTTTTATTTTTAAAATATATGTTTAGACACTAGAGAATTATACACCTAAGTACCAAAGTAGGGTATATGAATAGAAGGATTGGAGTGTATGAGAGACTTAAAGGAACACAAATAACACTGTACCACTGATAAGAAATATTCCTTCAGCCACTTACTGTAGCCAGATATTAGTTTTCTTCCAAAATCCAGAAAAACAGAATGTACAAATAGAATTAAAGAAAAAAAACACACAAAAGTTTTTTTTTATTATTTAATTAATCTTTTCACATTTTTTCAACAGACCTGGAATTATATACAGTATATAGTAGTATATTTGTAATGTTTGATACTAAGTGGTTGGCACATATGAGAGGGGTTGTTACATAAACAATCAATTTTTAAATAATCTTTAAAATTTTATATATATATATATGTCATATGGGAAGACACAATGTTTAGTATATGAATAAAAGGATTGGAGTGTATGAGAGACTTAAAGGAACACAAATAACACTGTACCACTAATAAGAAATATTCTTTCAGGATTTACTGTAGCCAGATACTAGTTTTCTTTTCACAGTGCCAGTAGGTCCATCCCAGGAATGCACACTGTATGTGAAACCAGTCATCAGGCATGAAAACATTCATGTATTCTAATGGTTTTTTTTGTTGCATGAACCGCCCCTCCCACCCTCCTTCCTTTTTTGGAAGGTCACAGTTTTCTTCTAAAGAGTGGAAGGAAACCGGAACTCCCAGAGGAAACCCAAGTAGACACAGGAAGAAAACAGTACAGAGACTCCACACAGATACAGTCCAGGAACCCTGGAGCTCAACGCTAAACTATACAGAACAATGCTTTTATTATCAATGCATATTTTTTTAGAAAAAGCTTCCAAGAATTAAAGATTTAAAATAAAATAAATATATGTTTAAAAAATTATATCTAATACAACATACATTGGTTCACATTTTCAACATGAAAAATCACATGACACATGATCAGATAACACCAGTTTGTACACATGGCACCCAACAGTTTCACATTTTTACTTTGATCACACAAAGCACAACAGGCAAAGAAGGGAAGTCGAGCAGGGTTTGTTTGAGGCAGTATGGAAAAAGATCTGCAAACGTCATGAGACTTGACCTGGTGCTTCTGGTCTCTGTAAGAACATCCTGTTTTCATCTGCTCTAAACCTTCCTGTTTCAAAATCCTCTACACCGCTTTATACACACACTGACGACATGCTAAACCTTCGCTCTAAACTTACTTTTTCAGCCAGTGAAATCTTGGATAATTTCACTCAGAACAGTATAAATACTTATTCATACATATTATTAATACTAATACTAAAAATTAGGCAGAATAAACAAAAAAATTAAGTTAAATCAGATAAAAAAAAATTAATGATTATTCAGTGACTGCATGTAAAAGCACATATGAAAAGATAAACACTAGCGTATTCTTTCAAGTGCTAATCTAGGTATTTGGAAAGAAATACCCTACATTAGTGTACTTCTTGTGCTTAAGTAAAAGTAACTTATTATGCTTAATATCTATTAGTTGTTTATTGTCCACATTTATTCATATTTATTCCATTTTTTAAGTGATCAGGTTTTCAGAATGCTCAGAATACATTCCCACTGATCAGCCATAACATTAACACCACAAAACATTAACACATTAACACTGATCACTCATGTCTCCAGGGACCGAAAGCCATCCCATCTGGCTGGATTCAATAAAAAAAGCCAATGCACAATAGACCGCTGAATAAAGGTAACAGAACACCCAGTGCACCACAGCCCGTAATGCACGTGGCCCAGCAGGCAAAGAGCCCAAGGTAGCCGACCTGGCCTTTAAATACCCTAGATCCCAATCTGACTGAGCTCTCATGGGATACACCAGACCAACAAATCCAATCCATGGAGACCCAATCTTTAACCTACAGTGCTCAAAGGATCTGCTGCCAACACCCTGGAGCCAGAGACCACAGCACACCCCCAAAAGTCTTGTGGCGACATTGTCCAAGGGGGCAGAGCTGCCCAGGGGGCATAAGAGGAAGATAAACCAACACAGGGCTTTATGTTTGTGTTGTAATTATATGGCTGATTGGTGCATTTCAACTCTTTTGTATTGTATTTTGAGAAGATATTTTTTACTCAGATATTATTATACCTTGCAGCTACTGAGTCAAACGTATTGCGTAATGAACTAACCAAAGAACAATAGACAGACAAATGTTTCAGTATCTAGTAACAAGTCTCTGGATGATGTAGTGATAACATGCATAGTTTTCTCTTGATTTTGCTCTTAATTTTTTTTTTTTCTCATTTCTTATCCCATTGCTCCTTATATAATTTGTAAAACAAATATGAATTACTAATAAATCTAAAAGTCCATTGGTTTTCTTGGAGTCGTTTCCTTTTCTTTCCAGCCAAATATGCATTTATCATAATATGATAAGTTGCAGGACTAAAAATATCATTTTCCGATTGCTCCAAATATCCACATAGATCCCAAAACAAACAAAGTCTCAAGACTGATCAGGAAAGAGTGTCAAATCATTTGCTTGAGCCAGCTGACTTCTTATAAATGATTTGGTTTTGTCCTGTCTGCGCTTGGTCTGGACTCGTAGACGAACGCGACACCTGGGTTGGGGGCGCCGTAACCCACCGTGAAGTTCTGAAGTCCCAGCAACAAACATTTCCAGCTGTAACGCAAGGCCTTCCTCACATTCTGCAACACAAAAATAAGATGTCAATCATAAATAGTGCTAAAGAGGTAAAACATACTGAACAAAAAATAAATGCTGTGTATTTAAGGGAAACAGAATAACACATCCCAAGTATTGAATATTACTTATGCTAAAACAAGGAAATAAGTTAGTTTTTGATTTAAATCTACTTACATTTTATTTGTCACATACATGGTATGATATTCAATGAAATGCTCATATACTTAAAAAGAAAGATTTCTCTATGAAAAAAGAATTGAACTAGAGTGTATAAATAAATAAAAAAATAGACATTTTCATTAAAAGTAATCTAAAAATAAAAATAAAGAATAAAAAATAGAAAAAAAAAACCTGAAAAAATAAGTTAAACTAGAAGGGAACAGATTTCAGGATTTACAGACTGTACAGAAAGAAATTGACAGCAGATTGAAACATGAAGCATTAAATGGTACTTATACTGCATGTGTGTTAGCAGAGGTGTGGTTGACCTCATTTATGTGAAACAGTATGTAAACAAGAACGAGATACTGTATATGCAACGTACAGTATGCGCAATGTGCAAATAATATCATTTATAATATTATTGCTGTTGTTTATTTTTATAATGTGCTTTTTATATCATTCCCTTTTTTATATATTCCCTTTGGTTATTTGAAATGTTAAAAGAATGTTAGTTATATAACGTTGCAGGAGAATATTCTAAAAACCAAACAGGAACAATAATAAATGTTTTGAGGATATTACCAGTTAGCTACAGTAGATAGCAGCTATAACCAAATTACAGTACATATACTTTTTAATCTGCTCAGGTTGACTTAAAATCCTGGATCCATACTGTATGCATCTTTCCTCATGTGAAACTCGATTTCGTTTTTTTCTTTTGCTTCTTTGTTTTGAATCCAAAATGGCTTCAAACAATAATAGAATAGAAGAGGGAATGGAACCAGACCTTACACTATGTGGCTCAACTGAAGTCAGTCGTTTAATCATCTCTGCATGCAACAACATCAGCACTGATTTTAAAGAAACGTTCATGCTCCTTGTACTCATTGGATACACAGGTGCTGCCAAGTCAGACGCCATCAGTTTAGTACTTTTAAATATGCTTTGCATTTGGATTCAGACCTTTGTGCCACCCTTATTGTATACTTAAAATAATCCAGATTCTGCATATTTAAAACAATATAAACATAAGTCCTATCTAAGAGATAAACAGACTAGATCAAACGAGAACACTCTATTGTCAGGCTGTTGTCTAAATGAGACTAAGAGTACAGAATGGAGTATAAATCTGTAAACCTGTATTTTAAATAAAAAATGAAAATACACGCGCTCCTGAGAAATAATTAACTCTGACCAGCCTCCTTATCAGAAATCTGCAAAAAAAGAAATGTGCAATACCTTCCTATATTTCTTGTACTTCTCTTTCTTTTTCGCCTTCTTCTCTTCCTTTGCTTTTTCTTTGCTTTCATTCTCCTCTAAAATCACATATTTCTTTGAGCAAAAGTATCTCTGATATCTGCTCTCATTCTGTCCTTCATCCCACGTCTCTAGAAGAGATATGGGCTTCATTCTGTCTATTTCTCTTTTGGAAAACTCTTTTCCCCAAATGAGTCTTCTGTGGAGTTTCCTGCTACATACTGAGCAAACTTTGGATCATAGGGCTGGGGGTGTACAGGGGGAGTGAAATGGGAGGGTTTACTGGAGCAGCTTTGGATGAAATGAATAACAGCTTTTAAACAATGTAAAGAACTGGATACAAATGAGCCTATGGGAAGTTTATTAAACCTGTTATCAGATGCTTTGAACATATGGGGAGATAATGTACAGTTTACAGAATGTTATTCGAGTCATGTTTTTAGATCCTCCTGCTCCCAATTTTAGAGATTGTGGATAAATGATGAGGGGCCATAAACATTTTAACTCTTTGTGTCCTATTAAAAATAATTTTAAATATAAAATAATCCTATTAAAATGGTGAAGAAGACTTTTAACCAGACTTTTGACTAGACAGAGATGTGGCGGATGTGGTGCGAGTTCCTGCAATGTGCAAGTGGTGTTATTACGTGATTGTATGTACTGTACAGTTCCCACAGACAATTGGCGACAAATTATAATTTCAATATGACAAAGTCAATTTTCAATTATCAGGTGTTCCACTCGCTGAATATAACAGTATATATAACATATCACACATGTAGGGGTGAAAATAGTCCAGTAATAAACTAGAAAACACTGTTGAGATACATTTACTTGAGGCCAAATTAATGGCATTAAACAATCCTCAGTACAGATTAAAAAGGGAAAAACCCTCCACATGAATGCCCTCTACAGGCACATGGGTATGGCGTGTTTGCAGAAGTTTAAGGTGGAGCTGCAGCTTCAAACTAAACGCTGCCAAGTTCAGCTAAGGAAGTTAGAGGAAGTGAAATGACTAGTTAAACAAGTCTGACGTTATTTCAGCCGCAACACACTGTAGCTTCACTTGTAAGTATGATTTCAGGCTACCAATAATTTGATTGAGAATTTATCCTGATTTAAGATTTTTTTTTTTATGATTTGTAAAACTAGATATGTTTAAGCATGATTTGTAAGACTGTAAGCAGTTTTATTCAACCTATTTATTAAGATAAACCTAAATTTAAACCCTGGTTATGGTTAAGCTTAGCTGAATCAGTTTATACCCTATCACTGAAGATTTACAAATCATGCTTAAACATATCTAGTTTTACTAGTTTGTTGTGCTTCTGGATTCTGTTCTTATGTGGAATGTGTACAGTTATTGGACAAGACATAAGACGTTCACGTCTTCTCGTTTCTCTACTGTTACTTTCTTATCTGAAAGTAGAATAGAGGAAATAATCCACATAGTTTTTATTTTGGATTCATTACACTCATTATTATTTTTTCATGGGCTTTTTCAATGACTGCTGATGACTTGTTACAGATTCATCAGCAAAACAGGATACAAAAAAATAATAAAAACAGCCCAAGAGGACATCAAATCTATGAGGTTGTCTCTCTCTGTATAAGCACCTGACATGGCTGTAACTGTTAAGCTGCATGAATCTAAATTCTGGTCGAAGAAGAAATCAGCCCCAGTCTTAATTCATTATAGTATACTGTATCTAAATACCATTAGATATCATCATTTGACCCAAAAGTCCAAAAGAATTTTTAACAGCAAAATAATCGAATTTTAAAGGAAAAAACGTAGCACATTTATACTGTATCAGCCATCCTGCTGGTGAGAGGACATTTACAGCTGTTATGACATCATCAATAAGAACGTTAACAATTAATAAATTACATATAATGTTAAAGTCACAGAAATAAATGAGTTATTACTTCCTAACACCAGCACAAAAAGCAATTTTTCATTTCTACTTATTTTTCAGTCCTATTGCATTATTTCCTAACACTTTTCCACTAAGAAAATGTGTAACCCATGTGATGTCTTCCATGATATTAATATTAGTCATGTATCCATTATGTTTCCACCTAGTGCATAACAATAGCAACTGAGTGCGTCATTCAAGCACTGAATACGTCATCTACGTGATAGAATAATTGTCTGAAGATTGTACACACCCGGGTGGAAGGCCTGTTAAAGGTTAACATAATGATTGGTTAATTTTTTTTTTTAAACCATAAGCAGTTTATTTCCTTCAACTCCTTAAAAGGCCAAAAGTATAAGACAATGCATGTTATGTATTATAGTTCTCTCCGTGCACGAAACAGGTGATATCACTAACTAGGTCTCATCTGTCTGGCTCATCTCAGTGCTTATTAGAATTTTTATCCACCTCTGCATAAAACTGCCTAAAACCAGGGAATTCTCTATTAAATTCTGTACTTCTGTGGCGAATGTCTGTTTATGATCTTCAGGAAGCAACCAAGCAGGCAAGGATTGAGGAAGAACATGGATTGAGGCAGTTTGGAAGAACGAATGACTTCATAGTAAGTATTGATTGTTGTATAGCAATTTCACTGCACAAAAATGTATTATTCTCTATTATGCTCTATAATTATTATCTTGATGATATTATTAAAAAAAAAAAATTGAGAATGGCCTTCAAGCATCAAATTTCACTTTTGTCCAAATATTTTTGTCCACCCCCGTACACTTGCTTTTTTTGATAGAGTTGCAACACATAGTTTACACATGACTGTCTAAATATAGTTGGGGAAATTTTGGTGGTTTCATTTATTACGTAAACTCGTTTTTTATTTCACATACATGTACTGTAGTACATCGACATTCACATTTTAATGAAGCCCAAAATAGCTTTTTGTCTTGGAAAGGTTGTCTAAAATTAGTTTTAAAATACAGTACTGTGCAAAAGTCTTATTTATATTTCTTTTTTTTTTTTCGTACAAACTTTGTTATACATGTTTGTTTTATAACTTCATTATTAACCTAGTACAAAAAAAAATCAGATTTTTAAATATAAGTACTATGTAAGTATTGATGGGCAAAACATGGTATTGGTGCTAAAAAAGGGTCTGACCTACAGTAGGTAAAAAAGTGAATTTACAGATTGGATCATATAACACCATTATTTTTTTTTTTTACAATACTTAATGCTTCTTATCTCCTGATCCATGCTTCATTTTTTGTAAATAGACATAAAAGTTTATATTTTTATCAGATAAAAAGAAACACATTTTCTAAATACAATTTCATGCCCTTTCATGTAGTGTCCGTAACCCCCCCCCCCCCCCTTCCCGCCTTTTTATTCAAATTAGATGAAACTTGGACAATTTAGATTTGACATAAAAAAGATAAATCTAAAAAAAAAATTATTATACAGTACTAAAATGCAAAATTGCAAAGATCATGCAACATGAATTTAACATGGTTACGGACACTACAGATTTTTACTTTTCAAGCTCTTACCAAAAAGCATCTTTTATGCAAAGCACTGAGGTCGCCCTGGAATTTTAATGGTATATACGTTAATAAAGAATTATTGGGCAGATTACAAAAAGAAATTTGAACTGAACAAACTTATGGTGTGTGTCTAATTTGGAGCATTCAAACAAAACCACTGTTGTCAGAGGGGTTTTTTGGTTCATAGAATAATCATGTTTTTTAATAGTTTATGATAATCAGACATGGCAAACTTGAACATGGAAAAATGGCAAGATTTTCCTGCATAAAAATACACTGAAACACACTTTTAGCTTGTTGTGTTTCTGGATTCTGTCCTTATGTGGAATGTGGAATGTGTACAGTTATTGGACAAGACATAAGACATTCAAATGTCTTCTTGTTTCTCTACTGTTACTTTCTCATACCCGAAAGTAAAATAGAGGAAATAATCCACATAGTTTGGGATTCATTACACTTATTATCATGTTTCCTATGGGCTTTCTCAATGACTGCTGACGACTTGTTACTGATCCATTTAAAACAAAACCACTGTTGTTAGTCATTTTGAAAAAAAAATCTTTAATTTTGCACTTTAATTTAAGTAAAAAATTTTGAGTTACAGGTCATATGCTTCTAGAAGCTTACATCAATTTTTATATTAATACACAAAGAAATATAAAAAAAATACTTTAAATTGTAGTATTATTGTTTGAAGCAAGACTATAATGCTAGAAAATGGTCATTTTAGGGGCATATATAAAATCATCTCTCCAAAACATCTAAAGTTAGCAACATTTACACATTTTCTGCATTATATGTATAACATAAAAGAAAAATGATAAAATCAGCACCAATACTGTGTTTTTGCCCTAAGCAAAACAAATTTAGGCCAGAAAAGAAAGCAGCATATTATATAAAAGATAACTTTTCACCAAAAAACTACTGGGTTTTGCTTTATGAAAAAAAATCATACATGACTATATTTTAAGTAAAGCATCGTCACACTAGTTATTGACTTTATTTTATTTAATAATGTTTACTGCTGTTTTTAAAAGACTTGTGGCTCTACAGCAGTTATTTGCATGTGCCTAAGACTTTTGCACAGTACAGTACAAACTGGTTGAGTTTTTTTTTTTTGCCTCAGAAAGTGAAAATGCATTATACAGTAAGCTGCACTTATTTCAGTCATTTTCAGTTTCACATGAGAAACCTGATCCTAATTTCACAATTTTATAGTCTATTTCTGTCTAATGTTATATAGCAGCTAGTGAAAGATGGATAAACGTACAAGTTTGTTTAATAGCTGACCAGTGATATTGTCCTTAGCCTTTAAATATTAACACAGTCAGATCCATAAATTTTTGTAACATTGCATAGACACCTCTTTGAACGTCATCAGGTGTTTTATCTGCTTGTCGTGGAGTAATAAGGGATCAGGTCACATCTGGCCATGCAAATACTTGTCAGCGATTTGTTCCATTATTTATGAGCCCCTATAGTGAAAGGTTAGGATTACTGATTGGTTAATGCCAAACCTTTGTTAAACCTCTTGGAACAAAGCTGAAAGTCTTAACTTAATTTACGTCTTTAGTGTTTCATTTTAAAATCAATTAAATGTGGACCTGACGGTATAATATTTAAATGGAGCTACACGATATGAAAATCCTTATACTGGTTTGCATGAGTACTGTGTTTTAAAAAAAATCATTTAGACAATGAATCTTCACTAATGTGGACATCACTGAAATTATATTATGTGGAAATCCAGTCATCGTCCACTTTATTAGGAACACATGTACACGCAATCCATAAGCTCATGCAGATACACAGGTCAAGAGCATTAATATATGCTTACACCAGAAATTAAAAATGAGGAAAAAAGTGAGGTGACATGATTTTCAGTACCATATGGGTTAGTTTGAGTTTTCAGAAAGCACTGATCCTATGGCATTTTTACACAAAATCTCTAAAGTTTATGCAGAATGTTGGCTAAAACAATAATTATACTTGTGAGACTGCACACTGGGACTACAAACTGGAACACCATGTTGATGTTAGAGATGACGATCACTCCTGTATCTGCATGATTCAACGCATCGAACTGCTGTCACATGGTGTGCGGACAGGTTTCCTAATAAAGTAAATATCTAGTGTATACAAAGTTTTAAATTGCATATAATATTTGTTGAACAGATGGAAACATACGGATATTCACAATTACAGTCTACAGTGAATCACTGTGGAGAAAGTGCTCCTAAAATTGCCAGGTATGCAATACCATACATACTGCACAACGTCTACAGAAATGTTTTGACAGGTTAAATTGGAGGACACTTGATCAGTCAGATGTGTGGTATTTCTTTTGGATTTCAAGGTTGGACAAGTTGGATGGACCAAGCTGCATCTCTGTGAAGAGTTCGAGTTCAATGCTGGATCCGATTGAATTTAAAAAAGCAGCTGGCCTCATACAAGGGTAAGACTTTCCACTGCGGTCCCAGAGAAGTGTATAATCTGTATTTTATTAGTTCCGACAGAGCAATCTGATTGGATGAGAGACATTCCATGAGTGGTGATAATGGACTGTAACAGCACTGGGATGTTTAAATGTATACGGTACGTAAGTCAAGTCAAAAGTTTGGACATAAGTTCGGATTTATTTTCTACAACAATATTCTCGAACAATATAATAAACAAGTGATTTAAACCCTAGAGCACTATCTTTCCATTTTAACGCTATTTGGGATTTAACCCTGGAACCCGAAAGTTAACTTAGGTAATATTTTTGAGTTTAAAAAAAAAAAGGAAATATGAACTTATAGGATTGTCCACCACCTTCATGGTGTATTCTCCTCACCTTTTTCATGCTACAAAGTGTTACTTAACAAATGACTAAAACTAGCAAGCGTCCACTGTCGTTGAGAGATCACTGCCACAAGTAGTAGTAGAGATATTAGTCACAAATCTATCTACAAGTCGTGCATTTGTTACTGGTCTAGTTTCCTCAAATCCATCTGGTGGAAATACAGGGACAAAAATATTTGGCAAAACCTGTTAATTACTGATTTCAGGTGTTTCAATCAGGCCCCTTATCTCCAGTGAAGGACAATCTTAATGCTTCAGCTTACCAAGACATCTTGGAAAATGCCATGCTTCCCACTTTGTGGAACCAGTTTGGGAGATGACCAGCATGACTGTACCCCAGTGCACAAAACAAGCACCATAAAGCCATAGTTTGATGATTTCGGTGGAGAAGAACTTGACCCACAAAGAGCCCTGACCTCAACCCCATCGAGCACCTTTGGGGTGAACTGGTACAGAGATCGTGAGACTCGTCCAACATCAGTGGCCGACCTCATTAAAATTTTACAGAATAAATGGACACAGATTTCCACAGAAACACTAGAAATCTTGTGGAGGCCTTCCAAGAAGAGTGGAAGTTGTTATAGCTGCAAAAGGGGGAGCAACTCCATAATAAACTATGTGTATTGCAGGTTTGGCCAAATACTTTTGTCCATGTACTTTAGTTTTTTATTCACCACTTCCTCAAACACATTGTTTTCATTCGAGATCTTTATCTCTTTTTGTTTTGCTAATTTAAATGTTGTACCTTTTGTCACTGATACGTCTGTAAGGAGCCGGAATGAAAACCATGCGTTTAAGGATGTAAAGAATCAGAACAATTCCGTTTTGCTGTACATGTCTCTCTACTGTAAATTAGGAAAAATGTCCTCCTTCATTCTGCATCCTAAAGGTTACTCCTATGTTCTCCAATTGTCTCATCCCCTACTATACATCACTTTATGTATTTCTCAATCTGAGATGATGTAATGTATGTTCCTCCATGTCTGACAAACACAACCACACCATCCTGACCAATAACAAATCCTGGTCCATTCCACTCTGGTCCATTCCACTCGCTTGTAGTCACCCATTTCATACCTTTCATCAGTGTGACATAGTTGCTTTCGCAATGCTCTTCGCATTCTTTCAAAACATTTTGCTTCTGTACAAGCATTACTTGATGCATGCAAAGCAGAAATGTGTTCTGCAACCCATTCAACACTAACTAATGAGGACATTGTGCATGGTGTTACTTACCATAAGATCCCAGTCCATCTCAACCAACACGTCTTCACCTTCATTATGAGTTCAGTAAGTGTTTGGTTGTCTCACTCCAGAAGACCGATGCTCCCTGGGCTGTATGCTGCTGTACTTTCTATTTTTGAGTCAAATTTATTTCTCTGCCATATCTCTCACCTCGACAATGTCGAACCCTCAACCATCGGCCCTAAACTATTTCTGAGGTGCCCATGGAGATACCACACACTTTGTAAAGTTCATGCAGATCAGCCACGGCTTAGTTGTACTGAGATGCTAGTGCTAAACCAACAACATATCTTGCTTAAGTCTTACTGTATTTGTGACATATTTTATATTCACTCAGATTTTTTGGCAAGATGATGTTACATTCTGTATCTTTGTAGTCTGAGCTATTAAGATGCTTTTGTAGTCTCTCAAATGGAATATGATCTTTGGATTTCTTTGGATTGGAATATGATCTTCAGCAATTGATAAGATCCACTCATTATACCAAACATCTTTATGGTTGCCTTTATTGCCCACAATGTTTACATAGTAACGGCCAGAACTTGTAAAATCAGGTTTAACAGGTTGGATGAACATTATTGATCTGCCATTATTCATGTCAAGTCCCGACTCTTTTCTCATGAGGCTCTGCACATTCAAGTCAAGTCAAGTCAAGTAGGCTTTATTGTCACTTCAACCATATACTGTACAGTTCGTTCACAGTAAAAACGAAACGGAATGTTTGCTCAGACAACTTCAGTCTCTAAGTTACATTTAGTCTGTGAGTGACTTTTTAACCTTTTGGTGGAATTATTCCATGTTGATGAAGTTATCCAGTCATTCTAACACCATATCTGGTGCATGCAGTGTCTAGTATATTGCTGCACCAAAACACTTTATCCTAAGGACTTCTGTTTCAGAAAGCAATTTTTTTTTTTTGTAATACTACATTCCTATACATTTTTTGTTCTACTGTGCTGAGTCAGTTTAACTTGTTCATCGTTGTGTGAGCAGCTCTTTGCCCAGTGGAATGTACTTTAAGAAATAGCACATTTACAGATAGTAGATCTGTGCCCGTACCTGTTCAGTGGGTTTGTGCCAGGCAGTAGTGCCCTTGGTTGTTTATTCTGGGACCATAAGTTGCCACTCTGTTGGCTTTGTCAATATGCACTTTCCTGGTTAATTCCCATTGCTGTACTGCGAGGGATTTTTCCTTCAAAAATCCCTTTTATGACGTTGTTCAAAATCAATTATTTATCAAAGTTCAAGTAAGCATCATATTCTGTCTTTATCTACCTTTAGGAAAATTATTATTATTATTATTATTATTATTATTATTATTATCATTATTATTATTTCCATTACAGTTTATCTTGCTCTTCCAGACTTTTTGACCACCATCAAAAACTAAATACTGCCATCAAAAACTAAATACTCCCACTCCCTCCCAGAACAATATACCTGAAGCACATCCATTCTTATAAATGCAGACATGTAGTTAATGGAATATAATAAAAATTGTGAAAATATCTTCTAAGTATATTTTGTAAGTCAGAATGCCAGTTTTGCCAGTCGCAGAAGGATATGTGTTGCCGGAGCAAAATAAACAGTTAATAAAGCAAACAAATCATAATCTAAATGCTGTTTGTGGAACTGTGTATAAATGCAATATCACACTCAAGGTTGTGCTGTTGTGCTGAATATCAACAGCACTCCTTCTTGTGTGATATTGTTTAAGTATAATATCTGAATCATTTTTAGAACTTAATGCATCCATCATGTTTTACTGTAAGCCTCTGCAAGTAGCCAGGCCTGATCTCATCTGTTTCTGACTGTGTGTTAATCAGAAATACGTGTCTGGCATCAGTGCCCAAACCTGTGGCTGCAACAACCAAGGGTATTTTCAGAGACCAAAGGTAAGTCATAAGCTCTGAAATACTACTTTTCTATTGGATTCCTATACACTCAGGCTTTGCTTTTCTAACACACAAAATAAGAAACCAAGTAAAGAAATTGTGTGTGCAAAGTGATTAGTTAATAGAGAAATTGCACACATCAGGATTTAGACTTCAGACATAACTTGCAAAAAACAGAGGCATATCTCTTTCACTTTCACAAAAGCTAGCAGTGCCATAAAATATGCAGTGATTAATAATTGATATAGTTAACGCTATTTCATTACTTGTTTCCATGAAAAAAAAGTGAATTCAAATAAATTTTACAGCCAGAGTGTGGATAATTTTTGACTGACCCTAGCATTACCCAAGCCACATACTAAAGTGAAAGGAAAACAGAGAAGCTGGAGGGAAACCATGTAGAAACACCAGAACATGTAGATCTTTGCATGGACAATAATTTTTAAATTTGAGTTTTTAAGTTTTTTAGAGAAATTTGTATTTAGTATGTTATATTAAACCGTATGCCATATAAATTGTTTTTATGTATTTAGGAATCATGCTGATGGCTTTGGCAAGTCCTGCTCTCCTACAGTTACCGAAGTCAAGTTGCAAAATAAACAAAAGGACAGGCTAAAGGCAAAATTTCAGCACATTTACTATGACCCAACAATACAGGGTCAGTCAACATTCTTGAATGAAATTTACACAGAGCTGTACATCACTGAGAGTGACGGTGGGAATGTCCAAATGGAACATGAGGTCAGGCAGATTGAAATCATATCCAAGACACAAACCGCAACAGAAATACCAATCAAATGCAACGACATCTTCAAGCCCACACATGGACATGGCAAACCTATTAGGAATGTCCTGACGAAGGGGGTTGCTGGAATTGGAAAGACAGTGTCTGTACAGAAATTTGTCTTGGACTGGGCTGAAGGTAAAGCAAATAAAGACATCGGGTTCATTTATCCATTTGCATTCCGTGAACTAAACCTGATGAAGGGGGAGAAGTTCAGCCTGATCAGTCTTCTTCAGTGTTTTAACATGGGTACGTTTGAAGCAAGTTGCAAAGTTCTCTTCATCCTTGATGGACTGGATGAATGTCGCTTTCCTTTAGACTTTCAGAACAACCGGAGAGTGTCTGATCCAACAGAACAAGTGTCTATTGATGTCCTACTGACAAACCTCATCAATGGAAGCCTATTTCCTGATGCTCTTCTCTGGATCACTTCTCGTCCAGCAGCCGCCAGTCAGATCCCTCAACAGTGCATTGACATGGTGACTGAGGTACGAGGATTCAATGACCCCCAGAAGGAAGAGTATCTCAGGAAGAGGATAAACGACCAGAGTTTGGCGAGCAGAATCATTGCGCACATCAAGTCCTCAAGGAGCCTTTTCATTATGTGCCACATTCCTGTCTTCTGCTGGCTTTCTTCAATGGTTTTGGAGAGAACTATCAGTACTCTAGAAGGCAAGGAAGTTCCCAAGACACTCACTCAAATGTATATACATTTCCTCCTAATCCAAACCAGAACTAAAAACCACAGGTACTCTGATGGAAACGAGGGTCCATCTGATGATGGCATGATCATTAAACTGGGCAAACTAGCCTTTCAACAGCTGGAAAAGGGAAACCTAATATTTTACGAAGATGATCTCAGGGCATGCGGCATCAACGTCAAAGAGGCTGTTATCTATTCGGGAGTGTGCTCGCAGATCTTTAAAGAGGAATGTGCCTTGACTCAGAGTAAAGTGTATTGCTTTGTTCACCTGAGCATCCAGGAGTTTCTTGCTGCCGTATATGTGTTCCTCATGTGTAAGAGGAATGTTCTTGACCAGACAAGTTGCACTGCATCAGATGCTACCCAAGCACTCGATGATATTTACAAGAATGCCATAGATCGAGCTTTGAAGAGTGAAAACGGGCACTTGGATCTCTTTCTCCGCTTCCTTTTAGGGCTTTCTCTGGAGTCCAACCAGACCCTTTTGCACAGTCTGCTCCCACAGGTTGGACCCAGCCTGGAAAACACAGAAGCGACAGTCCAATACATCAAAATGAAGATAGAGGAGAACTCCTCCTCTGAGAAATCTATTAATCTTTTCTACTGCCTGAATGAGCTTAATGAGCTCTCCATACTAAACGACATTCAGCGCTATTTGAGTCCCTCCAAACTTTCCCTTGCTCAGTGGTCTGCCCTCGTCTTCGTATTGCTGACATCTGAGGCAAGACTTGATGTATTTGACCTCAAGAGGTATATCAGATCAGACGAAGGACTTCTGAGACTGATGTTGGTGGTTAAAGCTTCAGAAATTGCTTTGTAAGATCCTTACACATATTGAGCCCTTAAAAATACAAGTTCTTCTTTGTGTTTGTTTTATACAAATCAAACTAAGTACAGGTTATTGTTATGTTTCTCAGGCTGGATAACTGTGGGCTCACTGAGAGATGCTGTAAAGCACTGGGCTCTGCGCTCAGCTCTGATTCCTGCAACCTGCGAGAGCTGAATTTAAGTGGAAACTCTATTGGAGACACAGGACTGAGGCTTCTTACAGAAGGACTGGGAAATGGCAACAGTAAATTACAAACACTAAGGTAACAGTGTTTTGAATTTTTGATGGATTACTTGACCATCTGGGTAAAGATAGCAGAGAATGGTGTAAAATAAGAGTGTGATAACAACATACTATGTTGTGGCAGCCAGTGGAGGCTCAAATGATTAAGAATCTGTATTAGTGACCTAAAGGTCGGGGGGTTCAAACCCCAGGAATTCGGTAGCTCATTGTGTCACAGCTCTGAGTTACTGTTCGGAAACCGCTATTGGGACCTTAAGCAAGGCCCTTCTGATCCATGGGCACAATATAGTGCATTCAGGCATCACGTACAAAGCTAGGATACGCAAGGAATCAAAAAGATTCACTGTGCAGTAATACTTATGTGGCAAATAAAGGCTAGGACTAACGGGTCCAAGCACATTTTACAAATAGGTCCCTCTTCATTGTCCACTTCTTGACAAGGAACATAAAACAATATGGGAGCTTCATATGATACAAGTCGAATTTTGGTACCTTCACCAATGTGACTAAGTTGCTAAGTCTTGGTTTGGGTTCATGTGGGTTCTTTTACTTTTGTCTCCACTCCTGTCTTTGGTTGATTGCTCTAATGTGGTCATCTATTCTGTGTATTGTATATGGTTGAGTTGACAATTGAGACCTACTTGACTTGACTCTTTCTCCACCGAGGTTTCTGTTCTTGCCTGAGAGATATAATTCAACCTTGTTGTACTTCCTGGTTTTGACACACATCTGTTTTCCCTAGTTATAATTAAATAACCAAGTCTTTAATCTTTGCTGGTCTACGCAGGCTTTCATATTGTAGGATCACACCGCAGGGCTGCCTCACTCTGACCTCACAGCTTCTTCCCAGACTTCCACACCTAAAAGTACTGGATCTGAGTGAGAACAGCTTAAGACAGACAGGAATTCGAGTACTTGCGACCTATCTACAGAATCCAGAGTGCAAACTTGAGATATTAAGGTCAGTATCCGTTGGTGATTTTGGAAAAAACTGAATAAACCTTATGAATGGTCATCCTAGGGTTAAGGTTAATGTGAATAGACTTACATGTTTAAATTTCCACTCCTAGACTGAAAGACTGCAGAGTTACCCCAGAAGGAAGTAAAGCTTTAGCAGCGGCACTGAGCTTAAATCCGTCCCACCTGAAAGAGCTTGATCTCCACTGGAACAATCCAGGAGACGACCCAGGAGTTGAGCAGCTGGCTGATGTCATGAAGGATCCACGCTCCAAGCTTGAAGTCTTATGGTTAGAACTTTCTTTCAACATCTACAAAGCAAAGATTTTCAACCAACGTCCATGTGATACATCATACTGTACTTTCTGTGATACATCATACTGTACTATCATACAAACTTTGTTTTTATTTCTTTCCTTTACAGGGTAAGTTACGGTCTGCTCACTGAGAAATGCTGCCAGGCTCTTGCTTCTGTTCTGAGGTGCCCCTGTGGTTATCTCAAAGCTGTGGACCTGAGCGGAAACTCGATACAGGACACAGGAGCAGAGCTACTGTCTTCTGGCCTGAGAAGCCCACACAGCAAATTAGAAATACTGAGGTCAGTCTGACTTAACTTTTGGCTCGAGCAGCGATTATCATCGTCTATACCACTCTAGCCTGTATACAGGGTCGCAGGGGACCTGGGTGCCAATTCATTGCCGGCATCCACCCACTCATTCATTCACTATGGGAAATTTGGGAATGCCAATTAACCTAATCTGTGTGGCTGTGGAGAAAACCGGGCCAGGGGTAGCTAAGTGGTTAAGGCATTGGACTGCGGTTCGGAAGATCCCAGGTTCAAACCCCACAACCACCAAGTTGCCACTGTTGGGCCCTTGAGCAAGGCTCTTAACCCTCAACTGCTCAGATGTGTAATGAGATAAAAATGTAAGTCGCTCTGGATAAGAGCATCTGCCAAATGCCTAAATGTAAAACTGGAGTACCCGGATGAAACCCACCAAGCAAGGAGAGAAATTAAAATGAAATTGATTATTTTTGACTCACCCTTGTATATTGTATATAGCATATAATTGTGTATGCATTGTATTTAGTAATTGCTGATTCTGAAGCTGAGACGATAGTATGTGTGAGTTGTCTTAATTGATTAATAGACCAAATGGATTAAATTTTGTAAAAAATTATCTTTTTGCAGATTGGCATTTTGCGGCATCACAGAAAAAGGAGCTGCATCTTTGGCTTCCGCTCTTACTGCAAATCCTGTAACGCTCAAAGAACTGGACCTGAGTGAGAACCCTGTTGGAGACTTTGGAGTGAAATCACTCTCACTTGTGATAGAGGATTTTAACTGCAGGTTACAGACACTCAGGTAAAGTGTGAATGCATTTATGTAACATTTACATCTTTTCCTATTGGCTTGATACCTCCTGAACCTGGAAACTTCTCGGAACAGGCTTAGACAGGGCGGAGTCACGGGAGACGGCTGTATCGCTCTGGCTTCGGCTCTGACCAGGAACCCTATCCATCTCCGAGAGCTGAACCTGGGAAACAACGAGCTAACAGACACAGGGATAAAACATCTTTGCGACGTCCTGAACAGTGACAGTGAACTTTTCCAGTTAGAGTGAGCGCTTTACTTTACTTCATCCAAGCATCCAAGCAAACGTTATTCTCCTGACCTTCTGTTTTATCTTCACGCTAGGCTGAACGAGTGCTGCTTAACTGAGAGCTGCTGCAATTCACTGGCGTCGGTTCTCCTGAAAGAGTGCTCTAGTCTAAAAGTCTTGAATCTGGGAGGAAACCAATTGCACGATTCAGGAGTGAATACTCTCTGCGTCGGACTAGAAAGTCCAAACTGCAAACTGGAGATATTGAGGTAATGCGTTCTTCAACAATAGTACAATTTCATCAAGGTAATGAACACTGAGAAAAAAAGTAACCATGATAAAACTCTGGTCTTCTTCTAGGCTGTTTAACTGTGGAATCTCTGGAAAAGGATGTGAAATCTTAGCGTCAGTTCTGAGCAGAAAGCACTCGGTCGTAAAAAAACTGGACCTTAGTGAAAATAACCTTAAAGACACGGATACAAAGCAGTTGAACATCTTACTTGAAGATCCAGGCTACGAACTAGATCAAGTCAAGTAAGTATTTCTTTCATATATTTGCAAATGTTTGTAATTGTTTATATGTAATTATAATACTTTTAATTCATGGATTAATAAAGGGAATGAGGGAAATGCAGCTTTTGTTACCAAAAGTCTAGAAAGTGTAAACTGTGATGTCTTGTGATGACGATCCTGTGGACGGAAACTTACTGATGGTTAAAAAGCTCTAAAACTAGAGACTTCTGTCTGAAAACTCTATTATCTTAATATTTATAGTGCTTATTTAAAAAATAACAACATATACCAATCAGGCATAACATCAAGAGCCATGAAACCAACAATGATGCACTGTTCGTTCTGACTCCTTTCGATCCCAACCAGCATTAACCTTTTCCTCGATTTGATCTACATCAGCGCTTCTACTGGATCGGACTACGCAGGCCAGTCTTCACCCCCCTGTACATCGGTGAGCACTGGCCTTCCATGACCCTGCTGCCCATTCGGTGGTTTTCCTTCCTTGTTTCACTTTTGGTATGACCAGACCACTGCAGACCGGGAACATCTGACAAGAGCTGCAGTTTTGGAGTTCCTCTAACCCAGTCCTTTATCCATCATAATTTGGCGACTCAAATCCTTACGCTTGCCCATTTTTTCTACTTTCAAGACATCAACTTCAGGAACAAAAGGTTCACTTGCTGCCTAATATATCCCACCCACTTCAAGCCATCACTGTAACGAGATATTGTAACAGTTACTGTGACATGGGCAACATCTTTATGGCTAGACCACTGGGTCAAGACAACTTCAAAAAACTGCAGCTTTTGTGTGACGTCCCTGATCTGTAATTCCAAAAGTGGTCCAAGGAAGGAAAACCAGTGTACCGACGACAGGGTGATGGGCAGCCAAGGCTCACTGGTGCACATCGGAAGTGAAAGTCCGATCCAGTAGAAGAGCTACTTTACCTTAAACTGCTTTAAAGTTTAATGCTGGTTCTTGTAAACCTCTTGTATTAGCTACAGAAACAATAGCTTACCAGAATGCGTAAATAACAAAACACAGAATAAATTTATTAGATGATCAATTATAATGTAATAGTGCCTTAATATAATATATAAGTTGTTTTAATTATGACATCTTTTTGTCAACATGCTACAATAACATGCTTTTCTTTTTAAAGAACGGCTAGAGTGATGATGTATTGTTTATACCTACATTATTTTGTTTCTTTTTATCCCAGTTTATACTGAACAACGCAAAGGATGTAATCAGAAGATGGTCAGACTTGACGGCAAACAACCTGTGGACTTCTTGGAGCTCTTCCAGAATATATTTAATTTGTATTTTTCTGTTATGCAAGTGCACCTTTTTTTAGGGGACATTATATTATATATGATGCTTAGATTTTTGTTGTTTCATATGGGAACTAGTGTAGTCACTACTGTTTTATAGTCAGTTGTGTCAGTTACAGTAACTGGACTGATGATTGTGCAATAGATTTTGATGCAACATGATCAGTTAAGGTCATTTTTTTGTTAGTTCAGATTGAATTGTGTAAGTGTTGTCATATTTTATTTAAATGTATATGATAAGCCTTATTAAGAAATAAACTTTTTCTAACTTCTGTCTATGTGTAATAAATTAATGTTGACTATAACATGAAAGTCGAAAACAAACTGTCTAGCTCGACCCAAGGGGACGTTACATCCGATCCTCCAGCATTGCTCGACTGGTCCCACCATCTCTCAGGGGACGAGGAAGACGTGCATCTAGACTGTTGTCTGTTCTGGCTCCTAGGTGGTGAAATCGAAATCTAAAAATCTATCAGTACAATCTCTGTGCTTTTACATAGTACACTTTGGTGTCACTCTGTTTAAGCCTTAGACTCGGGTAGGTGACTCAGTCCAGTATGGATTGTACACTATATAGCCATAATGTCATGTTGGATAATGTCAATAATCATGTTGGAACAGGAAGGGGCTGTCCCCAAGCTGTTGGGAGCACGAAAATTTTCAAAATGTCTTGGTATTCTGAAGCATTAAAAGTCTCTTTCACTGGAACTAAGGGGCCGAACCCAACTTCTGAAAAACAACCCCACCCAAGTTCCAACATGACTGAGCCCAGTGCACAAAGCAAGGGCCTTCCGAGTTTGGTGTGGAAGAACTTGGCGGAGTCCTGACCTCAACCTGATAGAACACCTTTGGGATGAATTAGAGCAGAGACTGCAAGCCACGACTTCTGATCTCACAAATGTGCTTCTGGTGCTTCAGACAAGAATGGTCGAAAATTTGCGATAAACACACTCCTAGACCTTGTGGAAAGCCTTCCCAGAAGAGTTGAAGTTGTTATAACTGCAAAAGGTGGGCCAACATCATATTAAACCCTATGGATTAAGAACTGGATGTTACTCAAGTTCATATTCATGTGAAAGCAGGCGAGCAAATACTTTTGCCAGTCTAGCTTTACTGTTATAGTAACCTTGATATTTCAGGGATGAAGATTTTTTTTCTTCTAGATTTTGAACCTTAGTTGTGTGAAATTGTACTCATTCAGCCACAAAAACATTAATGAGATTAGATAGTGTGACCAGGATGGAGTTAACATTACAAATGTTCTTAATTTGTTTCGTGGAAACGAGTTCTTCTACTCCAGCTATGGCAAATCATGTGTCATGGAGCTAGATTTATGTCCAGGGTCATCGCCTTAATAGCACATAATTAACATGCTTTATTTCAGTGTAGGTTAATTGTACTGCTATGACATACATCCCTATCCAAGTGCGTTTGGGACAGTTTGGAGAAAGCTCCATTATTGGTGTGAGAGTCAGTTATCCACCTAATTTTGGTCATATAGATTTTGTTAGCGACAGATTGAATGCAACTGGCTTTTTTATCCAACAATCAATTTCACTTGCAAAATACATCATGTTGCAGAAACATCAGCGACAATAAATCAATCAATAAATAAATAAATGAGCACTTTGATAAATTCAGATGATTTTACATACCAAACCTGAATCTGTTTTAGTTCCAGTCAACATATCCCTTTATTACTGGACATATTTAATGAAATGTGATAGAACAAATTTAAGTCCATTTAGGTCCACAGGCATGTATTTACACTACAAGTCAACGTAACAGTACAACAAAAATAACACGTACAAACACAAAGAGACGAAGGACAGACATTTCATTTCTGAAATGTTACATAAAAAGGCGAGAAAAGGTAAATCCAGACATCAAGCGGTACGCTTGTAGCCATGAATATTATGATACCACATGTGGTGTTTTTATGGCAGTGGGTGAGAAGATAAAACTCAGCAAACTGCATTACAAAAGTCCTTTTTTTCCCCTTTGGTGGTCCTTCCTTCTGCGGTTTAGTTATTTACAAAAAGCTCAAAGCTTCACCAGTAGAAGGTTTTGGTCAGAAAGCTGGCCGCTGAGCTTAGCCAGCTCCCACTGGCATCCTGTTTGGCATTAGTGCGAGAGATGGCGCGGTCTATCTCCTTTTCTGGGCTCTCGTCTTCTGGTAGATAATCGGGCACGTGATTATTCTCCTCTATGTGTGTGTCTGTAGTGCTGAGCGGGACGAGAATCTGCAGGATAAAACAAGGTCACAGTTACTGGTTGAGCATATATGTGATCTTTTTTTTGTCAAATAAGGATATTTATATGTAAATAATAAGACCCTGACCCTAACCCTAACCCGTAGAAGCGTAAACAACGCTATCATGAAAATTGAAGATTATGATCACAAAAACCCTGACTCTCTGATTGGGAAAGAACAGCATATTCTTTCCTTGACACCGGCTAAACACTGGCATCAGAGTTTATGCATGGAGATGAGGACAGATGGCATTTCTTCTGATTTGCACTGCGGCAATTCGTAAAGATGCAGCGAATGGCTTCATGTGTCCTGAGGAAACACAATACACCCTCCCCTTCCTGGCTGATAGCTGCTGTATGATGGAGAGAACTGGCTAGCCAGTGGGACAAAAGAAAAAAGGCTACTAAAAGTTATGGCTGATTGCTGTATATCTGAATCACTAATAACGAGATCCGTTCCCAGGAGCACATTTGATAGTCAGATCTGTTCTCAAGTGTGACAAAGTGAGTCAAACACCTTTGACAAGAATATACAATGTAAAGCATACCAATCCACTTGACTAAATCTCTGTCCCCTTTCCCCACACCGCCATCATGTGGCCAAAAACGATAACTGCACCTAAGGAAATTTATCATGTTAAATGTAACACTCTCTGCGCCCTTAAATCACGAGTAAACCCCTGGACGCCACAGAGCCGTTTTCCATGGTATTAGACTGTGAACTCTGTTTTGTTGAGTATTTTCCCAAATTTAGGATTCTTCACCATCAGGACAGCTTTACAGGACAGCCATTTTCTACCATCGTGCTTGCGAACTGATTCATTGAAACTGGTGCACATCCCCACACATACAATATACCAGACTTTGAACATTTTATACAATCACACACTGAAAATATTCTATATAGCTCTAAATATTGTTATCTGGTGCACTACTGTGTCTATTTTATATACAATACACGTGAGTTACTTCTGTGATTGAACCGGAAGTAGAATTGCGGTCCATTCGTATCTGCAGAAATTCGTAACTTCAATGTTTGTAAGTTAGGGACTACATGGATCAGTGTTCAGTTTGGAATTCAGTCACACGCGTTATATTGCATTCTAGTATAGGCGTTCTGGACAAGGTCATAGAAGTTGTGTTGGGAGACCTCCTGACTATGAATGGCAGGTGTTCTCCAGAAGTAAAGGTTGGAAAACCTTGCTTGTGTGTGCATGTATATGATTTCCTTGCTGCAGGACTGAGCACCTACCTCCTCTCCGCTCTCATTCCTCACCACCTGCTGGGCTGAAAGCACTTTAGTTGAAGCAATCGCCGATGCCAGGCTCTAAACAGGAAGACAAGGTGCACTCTACTGTCTTACTCAACTTTAAAAAGGTAGACACACATATGATCTAATTACAAATCAAGTAACAAGTTCTAATATAGATAATGAAACAGAAGATCTACCTCAGTGGGCAGGTCTGCACGCACACGCACTGTGATTCTCTTCATAGCCATCTGGAAAGTGAAGCTGATGACTCCTTTAACCTTTAGAAGAGCCTCCTCACAAACACCTCGCCGATCCTGTATCATTTTACATCACACGGGAAATTAAAACGCTGTATACTGCTTCCTAAATCTCTAAGCTTCATCATCAGGTTTAAATGCTGAAAACTTTTTAATGCCATTATTAGAAAAATGTCCCTAGAGCTCATCTTTTGTATTTGCAATTCGTGCCAGCTGTGAAAGGACTGTCATAGTAAATTCATTAACACAACGCCCACACAGGGCACTGATACACAATTACTTGTGCTGCTTTGCGACAATGACAATTGTTAAAAGTGCTATACAAATAAAATTTAATTGAACTGAATTACCGTCCCATCCAAACCCTGTATGAGCAGGGTAACTGTTTTGGCCTTTTTATTGGAACTGTTGATGAAGAACTGAGGTTTATTCCTTCTCATGGGTTGTACAGGAGTTCTGAAAGATTCTCTTCTCTCTGGAGCACTCAATACTTCATACACCTCTTTAGCAAGGTCTGTGATTTCAGAACTCAGTCCATTCCTATATGAAAAAATGAAAATGACATGTCAGTATTCTATTTTAAGTTAAAAAAATAATAATAAAAACGTACTTAGTGAGCATCAGCAGAACCAAGACTTACTTTTCCATCAGAGTCTCCAGGCTCACCATCATACCCAGCTCATTCTTCATGGAGTTAATATTTTGATACGATTCTGCCAGGTATCTCAAAGTCTAAGGACAAGGAACATTAAAGTAACAACATATGTCTTTGCCCCTCAAATTTACAATACACCAGACTAACTAGAGTATCGCATACAACCCTAGTTCATGATATCAATGTGTTGAAAGTGTTACAAAAGGCACTACCTGGAGAGTAGCAAACACTACTTCAGGGTCTTTGTGGTCTAGGAACAACACAAGACCAGGAAGACAGCCCTCGTCTTTTGCAATAGCCACCCGATTCTGAGGCTCTGACGCCAGATCCCTCAGCTGGGTCACTACTGACATTGCGTCCATCATCTTGCTAATGATCTGCTAAAATTGAAAACAGATCAGATTTAACACGAGGAAAGCTTTTCTCAGATTAAACAGTTATATTAAGACTCCTAGAGTGATCAGTTCATTAATGTATTTATGCACATTAGCTGGTGACTAAATTCGATTTAAATTGAGATTGTGTAAGTATTATGATTTTATAAATATATTTTTTTCTGATTTTGTTGCAAGTTTAAAACCATGAACCTTAAAAAAGAAAAAAAGAAAAAAAAAATACACAAGTTGCAGGCATGTGTGGCTTCGAGACTAATTTGTGCTTGTGTGCTTTGAGACTGGTGCAAGCGTGTGTAAAGAGTGGGTTTTGAGACTTATTCAGACAGTTTAGAGTTAAAAGCTGATCAGAGGCTTTATAACAGGCATGGCTTTTAGTAATGTAACGGCATAAAAATGCATTTTTGTTGCACCGCGCAGAATCTCATGGAGCTGAGAACTACTGGCCAATTGACCCTGGCATCTCTATCATAAATGAAATTTATTTTTTTTTTTTTTAAATATTTATTAACTAAGTAAAGACCTTTAACTAAGTAAAGGTCACTTGCCACTTGAAAACTTGTACTAATAATGCCCAGCAGGAAATCAAGGAAAATTCAGGACTTATTATTAAAGGCCAAGAACATCACATGCTCCTTATGCACTCCTCTAACCCTCCAGACTTGCCTGACTCATCCTGATACCCAAACTTTTCCACTTGTGACTCACTTTTAGCTGCTTTGGATACTCTAACGTGCAGATTCTTAAGGTTCATACTTCCTAAAAACAGCTTGTGGACAAGATTTACTGTTGTTGGTACCGGTATTCTTAAGCTCATCATCACATGATCCTGAAGGATCCTGCACATTTTAGCTGCTGTGGCCATAAAGACTGCCAACTTGCTCATCCCAAGATCCCTATTCACCATATAGACACTTACACTAAACACCCTTCCTGTTCATCTTTACGCTTCTAAAATAAGCCAGAAAAGCACACAAAACACTAACAAAATGCAAGTGCAAGCGAGATGTGCAGAAAGTTATGAACAAATTTTCAACAGGAATTCTTCCTCGTCACTGGCCAAAAGCATGTGGATACCTGACAATCATAACCACACGTGCCTGTTGAGGCAGCACGGTGTAGTGATTATCACTGTGGCCTCACACCTCTAGGGCCAAGTATTCTATTCCCATAATCATGTCGGAATAGAAAAGCACTGTTGCCACAAAGTTGAAAGCACAGCTTTGACGAAGATGTCTTGGTATGGTGAAGAATTAAGATTACCCTTCACTGGGAATAAGGAGCATAATTGAAACACCTAAATTCAGTTTGGCCAAATATTGCACTTTTGTCCATAGAGTGTTCAATGGGTTGATAATGTTTTTTATGGTTTAAACCCCAACACCACCAAATTGCCACTGTTGGGTCCTTAACCCTCAACTGCTCAGATGTATAACGAGATAAAAATGTAAGTCACTCTGGATAAGGGCATCTGCCAAATGGTGTAAATGTAAATAACGCTGTCTATCGTGCCGGGTTGGATAATAGTGTGCCGTGTCCCTTTATTTTTGGGGCAGGGGTGTCTCACTGATTAAGGATGTTGGACGACTGATCAGAAGGTCCCAGGTTCAAACCTCATCAGCACCAATATGTTGCTACTGTTGGGCCCCTTGAGCAAGGCCCTTAACCCTCAACTCCTCAGATGTATAATCAGATAAGTCGTCGACCAAAATGCCATTAATATAAATGATAACTAGGAATGATGTTTCCCAAAACAACTGCTGAATTTCTGACTATTCCGTTCCATACGTGCATCTCAGACTTGACATCCAGTTGACCATTTATGTATATATACAAAAAAAACTTTACCTCACAATAAATGCCTCATTTATATTTCACAGCCTTTTGCATCCTCCATTTCTTAGCAGCTCATGTTGTGCCAGGCTAACGTAGATAATTTTATAACTAGCATTAGATAGCAACTATGATGGTTTTTCCATCCAACAACAAAAAAAATCTCCACAACACACCTATAACTGTTAAAACGGGTTTAAACGGGGTTAAGGTTTGCTGTTACACAAGGCTAAGCTAAAAGAGTTAGCCGAGCTCGAGACGCCAACGTCACCTCGCGTTAGCAACGATGCTAACAACCGACCTGTTTCACACAGCCACAAATTGCTTACTTTGATTTCTAGACGCTAGAGAACCTTTAATAACGACCTTTTCTTAAATAAAATTCGCTTTATTTTATGTTCAAGGAAATACATAAACACACTTAATTTAATACAAATATAAATTAAATTCTTACCGTTTAACGTTCTGTCACATCCACACTGACCGCAAATACAAATTTCGCACTAACTGTATTTTCTCACAACGCCATTGGTCCGGCCGGTGCTCGCGCAAATCAAGACCGGCCACTGTGATTGGCTGGATGCAACCGTAGTTTGGTTTCGTCCAATCAGATGCGTCTTTGCTTCAAACAGCTTTATTTGAGTTCTCGGACACATAGCACGAGCGCGTGAGTTAAGAGGTTAGTAGCTCTGTATTTCGGGGCTTAATTTAAGTAATGATTAAGTGCATATATTTTTTAATTGTATATATATATTGTGCAGTATGAGCATTTGATCGTTTTGCATAATTCAAATTGGTTCGCATGGATTGTTCATCGTTTCAGAATTGAAGGACATGTCGTGTCTTTGATCCTCCTGCATCAGTGTGTTCATCAGTTTTACACTGGGAGCAGAAGATCAGAAGGGGTCATGTCTTTGCTTGAAGACCTCGTCCATCTCATTAGATGTGTCCTGGAATATTTTGGGGTTCCCCAAGAGATGGTGAGTGGGCAAATACTTTTTCATAATTTCCATTTATGTTGAAATAAATTAAATAAATAAACACTAAATAGGTTGCCCTCATCTCTGAACTCAATTTGCTTCATTCCAGCTGGTCCCAGTTTGGGAAAACAATTTATGTGGACAGTATCGCAGCATCGTCCGCATGATCGGAACCAATCTCAAGCTGACACCCTATCCTCGGATTCACTTCCAGGTAGCTAATTGTTGTTTCACGTATACAGTAATGCAGCAGCATACAGTGGTTTAGTGATTAGCACTGTTGCCTTCCACCTCCAGGGTCCGGGTTCGATTCCCAACTCGGGGTGTGTGTATGTTAGGAGTTTGCATGTTCTCCCTGTGCTTGGTGGGTTTCCTCCAGGCATTCTGGTTTCCTCCCATAGTCCTAAAACATACAGATTAGGCTTATTGAATGTGTCTACCCGGCAATGAATTGGCACTCCGTCCAAGGTGTACCCCGTTATTCTTCTGGGAGTGGCTCCAGGCCCTCCGTGACACTGAATAAATAAATTTATATACAGAATAAAGCGATGAGTGAGTGAGTGATTGAGTATACAGTAATGCAGTTTTGAGATTATTAGTGTCACTATATGGGCAAAAGTATTTGAACCCCCACTGGTTGTTGTTAGTCTTTCGGCTGCTCCTGTCGAGGGGTCGCCACAGCGGACAATACAATCCATACCACTTTGCACCGGTTTTGCGCCAGGTGCCCTTCCTGATGCAACCCTCCCATTTCATTTGGCATCCTGAAATCAGCACTGCAACCAGTGGCTGGAATTTGTGCATTGGGTGGGAATTGAACTCAGGCCTTCCACATGTCAGCCAAGAAACCAATGCCCACCAAATGTCATTTTTGGCATTTTGTCATGTAATTTTTGAAAATTCTATTTTAGATTTACTCCTTTGCTGTTCGGAAATCCTCTAATCTCTTGCAAGGTCTTTCCATTACAGTTTTTAAAGTGTCATTTAATACAGAAGACTTCAAGCACGGTCCAGTGATGAGACTCTTAGTCGCAGTAAAATATTTTAATGGTGGAAGCTTTTTAAAGAAGGCGTATGTCTGTCAATTACAATCTCGGTCGAGTTTTCCTGTGAAGATTCAGCGAGTAGAACTCACTTATGAAAAAAAAACAGCCTGGTTTGATCACCAATGGCGTTCTGTTTTTGTGGGACAATGCATGGACTTGTATAGCCTGCATTTGCACATTACAGGAACTCAGCTGGTAGTTAGTACTGGAGCCCAGCGTTTCAGATATGAAGCAGGCAGTTCGATCATGGCTCCAACACACTGAAAAAACTTTCTAACTTGACGGTAACCAAGCAAGATAAGTGCATTAGTGTAGTAGGGGTTTGTATAGAGAAATAAATCCGTTTTTTGCCGTCAGAGCTGTGTTCTGTTATTCTACACAAGCAAAAGTCCCGATTTGACTTGAACATTGTATGTCACGAACAGTGTAATGGAAATACTTCTGACCTCTTGTAGTAGTGCATTGATTCAATGCCTTTTTTAAATTAAGACTTTAATGACTTTGCCCTTTTTGCTCTTCTCTCTCTGATCAGGTTCCTTTACAGACAATCAGGAGACACGGCCATATCGAAGTGTCAGTCGATACTCCTGCCATTCCATCTCTAGCAGATGTGCTGTGGGTGGCCGAGGACGAAGGAGACAATTACACCAGGTTCAGGTAGTTGGAGAAAGAAAAAAGAGCTTTTATACTTTAGGTTGTTTGTAATGCTGCACTGTAAACTTAGCTACAGTTGCGAGAATATATGGAGAGGAAACAATGGGGTGTTAAACACATTTGATCTAGTTTGGGCTTATCAGTATAACAATCACACATACGCAAACATCCAATTACAATGCATCCAAATGCAGATAATCAGCCCACACATGTTATACATGTGTTTTCTTAGTTTTTAAATGGAGTTAATATGTTAAGGATTTTCATAAAATCATGTCCAAAGTTTTTATAATGCATTAAGGACACTGTTGCATTGCAAGTGACTTCCTCGCAGAATCATAATGTGATCGCTATTGCAGAAATTCTGGCCCGCTGAGAAAACAAGGATGGCTGCAGGGCTTCGAAACGTCAGCAGCTGTGTGTGTACGACCTGCTCCTGCATCCCTGCGAGACCAGAAATCACACACAACACAAGCATCAAGCACACAACCAGAAGCCTTTAAGAAGATCCAAGCACTGGAGACTGAGCTACAGAAATTACGAGCTCAGATTGCAATGATTGTTACCACTCCAACAGGTAAGCACCCAATCACAAATGAACTGAAGAAATGTGGAAATGGCTTGTAGCAAGATCAGGACCTGCAGCTAAGCATCTCATTGCTGTCCTATTCTTCAAGTCTTTTGTTAATATGAATCAGTTTTACGACTTCACAAAAAATTTTATTAAGTCCCTGTTTGACTTGAACACCTCTTATATATTAGCCCCTTGGATAGATCGATTAGTGTCTAAATACTCATTTTCACTTTCATGCAATATTTTTTTTCTTCCAGCAGACAGTTTCCTCCCAAGCAATCCGTCCACTCCATGTTCACGTCTTCCCTCCCCTGTGCTTACCTCCACTCCTTTCACGGCTCCTCCGCCACCACCACCTCCTCCACCTCTTCCTCCTCCTCCTGCCCCTGGGGTCGGCTCAGAGCGGGTCTCTGTGACAGATATGATTAGACAAAGGCAAGCAGCCAGGAAGGACAAAGCTGGAGTGAATGAGACATCACCAGCTGCTGTTCCTTCCATGTTAGATGTCCTGAAGGCTATGAACAAAGTTAAACTTCGGAATGTGGAGAGGTATGCCTACTCTTGAGTTACACGATTTTACTATATTGCTGTTCTCTGTTTAAACCTGCAATGCAGGTTTTCGTTAAAGAAACAGTTTGTGATTTATTTTAGCGCCCCCTGCTGGCATTCACAAGGAAAATGCTCTTTCTCAAACAGAGCAAATTATAGACAAGTGTAAAGCTTGTGTAGTTATCTGATGGACAAATACTGTAGAATTTAGGCACGCTAGATGGAAAGTAATATTATTACAATGCAAATTGATGTGAAATATCCTAGCTAGAAAAATCTCTGCATTGCAGAAACTTGCATGCATTTATCTGGAAACCAGATATTATTATATTAATTAGTGTGATGATCTTGCAAATTTAAGATCTGTTCACATTTGTAAATAATTAAAGTATAGTCAACCATATTCGGTATCTAATGAATGTTTTTGATTTGTTTCTATATGCTGTCTCAGAGGCACTTTAGGGCTACATGGCTTATTTTTTAAATCAGCCCTTATTGTCTTACAGGCTTTGTATTACACTGCTCGCTTTTCTAATCATGAATCATATTAGGTCTTTCTGTTTCAGTTCTGTATTCTGTATAAATCTACAGTGCAAAGTAAACATATGTCAGGGTCTGTACAAGGTGAAGCAGTTAAATGTAGCCTTGTTTAAGCAAATAAGCTGTAAAATAGCTCTTTATGAGAGGAGTCTGGTACAGATGTACGGGGGAAAAGTCATGTACTTTTAGTAAGTTTTAAAAGTTGCTCATGCATTGAAAATATTTTGCTGAAATATCCTGTTAGAAGCTTTTTGTGTAGTAGCTAGTTTTCTAGAATTAGCATAAATGTTTAGTGAAAAGACTTGAATCTTGTCTCATTAGCTATTCTCATAATCAGTTTGTAGGCTCTACTTCCTACTGGTTATCCTGTCAGGTTAGCACTAGGCTAGCTGTAGCAGGAGTTGTTGTAGCAGAAATGTTTATAATCTAAAATTATCCTAGAAATCCTGTCAGGTTACCTCATATTAGCTACTATGCTACCTTAAGCAGCAAATATAATAATTATTCATAAATATCGAGGAACCTTGGCATATGAATGCCCACCCTTACAAATCTTCACCAATTTAGCAAGAAATTAGCATTGGCATACGAAGCATTTTTTATGGCATACGAACAAACGAACCAAGATTTGTGCAAGATTTAGAGAGGACATGGCACCATGGGTCCCAAGAAAGTTTTCAGGGGTGTTAGCAAGAAGAAAAGGGAGCCACTTTAAGTAGAAATTAAGAAAGTAATAAACGCCAAAAAACCAGCCGGTGACTAAAGGAATCATAAATTAAGGTTATGTGAGGTTTAATGTAAATTTTCCTCATATTTTACTAAACTTGCATATCTTTCCTAAATGTTTTGATTGTTTTTATATGCAAAAATATGACTATAGTGTTGAAAATTGGTTATATTTTTAATATTGTTGGCTGACGGAAAAAATTTGTAGCGCAATACAAATTTCAACGAATTAAATGCGTTTATTATGACATAAATCATGACTGTTTACTTCATATTAGCTACTAGGCTAGCTTTAGCCGTAGAGATTCAAAATAAAACCTAAAATCCTGTCAGAAATCCTTTAAGGTTAGCTAATGTTACAGTAGCTAGTAGGTTAGCCTTAGCAAAAATTATTCTTAATGTTTATAATTATGACCTAAAATTCACACTGAAATCCTGTCCGGTTGTCTCATATTAGTTTTAGAAGTAATGAATATTTATACAGTGGTACCTCAGCATGTAAATTTAATTTGTTCCACAAGTTTGGTGAAACTTGGTATTGTGAAAGCCTTTTCCCATAAGAAATAATGTAAATGTCAATCCATTCCGGCCACCCAGAAATATTTGTGACCAATTTAACACTATGATCTATAATATCTTTTTATATATAATATTTTTACATATAAAAAATTAGAAAAGGCATGTAAAATATGAAATGAAATAAATGGACATTAAACTTCTCTTAACATTAAATTAGAATTCCTCCTGGCAACGACTGCTTTAAAAAACGAAACTGAAATTGCCTCCCTTTTTCCAGCCACGTTTTTGATAACATTCTTGGGACCATGGTGCTATGTCTTCAATAAATCTTGCACAAAATGCAAATAATTACACAAAAGAATATAAAAAAAACTCGAAGCCCTTCATGACTCAACACTCCCATTTGATTATCTTGGGAGTTTTGAGATTGGGTGGGAATCGAACCCAGGCCATCCACATAGCAGGCAAGAAACCTACCACTGAGCCACCAATGCCCAATGAACATTTATAACGATGACTTAAACATCTAGTCAGAAATCTTATAAGCAACCATAAAAAACATAATATCCTGAGTGCATAAACACCTGGAATGGCAGGTTGTGCTAGGGCTGAACCACTAATTAAATTATTTTGTAAAAATTGTGTGTTTATGTGCACCTTAGAAACATTGTTGTTAAATCGAGCAGCGTGTAGCATGGAACATTCTGTGTTCTTCATTTGGACACATTTTGTCTTTAGTAAAGACGATGCCAAACAAAAAGAGATCAAATAACCCTGTGGGACATTCCTAGAACTTCTGGGAGAGGTGGGATATCTAAGATCATTAAACACTTTCTAAGAAATAAACAATTTGTAGTTAATATTAGTAAGTAATAATCATTATTATTAATAATATATAAATAGTAATAACAAAAAATATATATATTAGTGGATTATAGATGGCAGAATGTCTTGGAATTTTCCTTTAAAATGCAGGGATCTCCATGTAGGATTAGAGTCGTACAAAGAACTAAAATGTTTTAACCATGAAGTCAATAATGTCCCTTTGTATATTGACCTGAGCTATGTGTGCTGTGATGTTTATTTTTTTTAGGTCGCCTGGAGGGACACCTGTACGAAAAAGAAGGAGTAAAGGGATGGTGTGTGCGTCAGACCCCGCTGCTCTTATCGCTGAAGCTTTAAAGAGAAAGTTTGCACACAAGCAGAGAGACAACTCGTTTGATAAGGAGAACCGATCGGCTGAACCCTCGCCATTCAGCAGCCCTGACACACCCAGAGTAAGAAATTTTCCGCTCAGTGTTTCTAGAAACTAAACAGCTGTGCTGTGGGATAATACAGTGGCTATAAAAAGTCTACACACCCCTCTTAAAATGCCAGGTTTTTGTAATGTTAACAAAAATAGACCAAGTTCTGACTTTTTCCACATTAAATGTGATCTATAACTTGTACAACTCAATTTAAAAATAAACAGAACTCTTTTTTTTTTTCTTTCTTTCTTTTCTTTTCGGGGGGGGCGGCAGAACAAAAATAATGAATAATGTGGTTGTATAAATTGGAACATCCTTAAACTTTGTTGTAGCACTTTTTATTACAGCACTCACTTGAATGTGATTGCTTAATTCCAAACACACATTTTACCCCCCCACCACCTTTTATGTGGAAAAAGTTCTAAAATTATTGATCATCTTCTTCTTTTTTTTTTTTTTACACAGTCTATGTATTTTACAACTTATTTATTATCATATTCTTATTATGGCCTTATAATATAATTATAATAGCCTTAAAGAGAACTTATTTTAGACAGTGAGAATAGGGTAATGAAGTAAACAATGATGTACAGATAATGTTACAGAAAATCAAATTGTTTTATTTATTTTTATTAATTTAAGTATTTTAATAGACATTTCAAATTTTAAGGAACTTCATTGACCAATTTATTGCATCGGTTATTGCATCTGAATTCTGGATTAAACTTTTGAGTGCTCAACTAACAAACATCAAGCTGAAGAAATCTTTGGATAGCCCTTGTGATACCAACGGGGATTTCCCCCAAGGGGAAATGGTGAGGGGAAGTCGATGAGGGTGCGTCAAAACTGTATTGGAATGCAGCCAGTGTAGAAAATAAGACAATGTAGAAAGAACAACTTATTGTGTTTTTATAAACCGTCGTTTTTTTATATTCCAGAGAATATTAAGGTTGCATGTTCAAAACGTTATTTTGCTTCTGTTTGTTGAACAGAACGCACTGAAAGTGGGTGAAAAGGAAATTAAAAAAAAAGACATTACATTGAAAAGTCCTACATTTCACAACAATATTGCACATTTTCAGCATTGCAGCTCTAATTTTATACATACCCAGCGGTTACGTTACGGATAAACCGTTTGGGGCATGCTGTTATTTAAATAATTTAAAAAAAGGGTCAACTAAAGGGTGGCATGATGTGGCCAGACGTGGGTTGTTTTCTAATTTGCACGATATGAAAGGTTTTGTTCCTCTTATGCAGTACAATAGCAGTTTAGTCAGCACTGACAGTTTTCTATTTATTAAATTTTCATGTTCTACATCTATAGTTATATTAGAAACTAGTTCACCTGTTTAACATTTATAAATAGTTACCAGACTTTTTTTAATATTATTATTGAATTGCAAAAGGCAGCAATTTATCACAGGTAATAATTGGTAGTAGTCATAAATTTATGTTGAGTTTGTCAGTAATGTAACAATTTTTAAGGTTTATACAGTTTTATATATACATTTATAAGTAAATCGTGCAGCCCTACAAGAAAGCCCCCACAAAGCCCCCCGATCCTGACGACTTTCCCTTACAGTGGAAGGAGTTTGGGGTAGTTACAGCTACTCACTCACTCATCAGTCATATTACCGCTTGAGCCTGTATGCAGCAGACATGGGGCACTTGGCAGGTTATCCATCGCAGAGCACACACACACACACACACACACACATATATATATATATATATATATATATATATATATATAAAATCTTTGGACTGTGGGAGGAAACTGGAGTACCCAGAGAAAATCCACAACGCATGGGGAGAACATGCAAACTCCATGCACACAGACCAGAAGCGGGAATCGAACCAGGACCCTGATGGCAAGGCCAACGGTGCTAACCATTAAGCAAATTAACAGTGATTACTTTTTATGACAATTTGTTCATGTAAGACGTCAGACATTCAAGTCTTAGTGTAAGTTGTAACTGTAAGGGATTTCATTGATAGACAAGCCTTTGATCTGCCTGTGTGAACTATAGGGGGAGCCCCTTAAAGACCACAACACGAGGTAGAGGGTTTGAGCTTTTGCAGGGAAGCTGAACGTGACTTGAGTCATGTTGTTGTTATTATTATTATTATTATTATTATTATTATGAATAATACTATTATAGTTTTGACAATGTGGGTACATGGTGGGATTTGGAGCAGAAACATGTAGAAACATATCATGCTCATTACAATTTTCATTTAAAGTGTCGAGGCTTACCAGCAGATGGCGCTGTTATTTCTGTTGAAGCACATCTACAAGTCCAGACGCTTTTAGAGATCACAAAGTGTATTATATAGACATGATGATGTATTATTTCATTTCGAGCCTTTAATTCATGTTTTTTTACAGGTTCCACTCTTCCCGAGACGCAGTCAGGGCCGAAACCATTCGTCACCTTTAACCCGCGGATCAGACGGGAAATTTGATGGAAAATAGGCTGATTTTTTTTCTTGTTTTCACCTTCTTTCAGCCCCCGCAGTCTTGTGGTACTTTTTCTTCTTTAAAAGGACACATGAGCTGACTTTTTATGCATCGCTTTCTGCTGTGGATTGCTTTGTTTTTATACACTTCTGCAGATTTTACACTGGTGTTTGTGTATACTGTGAATATAAGGTGCTGGATCATAGCAGTTCTAAGTTTGGGTCAAGCCTTTACCTTATGGACCTCTCTTATGCAATTCATTAAAATGGTTTTATGTTGTTTTTATTATTAATACTATAATATGAGGGGTGTTCAAGTCAAAGCGGGACTTTTGATTGTGTAGAATAACAGAACACAGTTATGAGAGCTAAAACTCTTTTTATTTCTCTATACAATCCCCTGCTACACTAACGCACTTATTCCAGCGTTTCACTAGTGCTTTAAAAATCAAGAAAGAAAGAAGACCTGCTTTACATCTGAAGCTTCACGCTGGCCCCCCAGGAACACCTTTAATGGTCCAAACGGGTGGAAATGGCTTGCCACACTTCCTGTAAAGTGCGAGTGGTGTTTATAAATGATTGTTCGTACAGTTAAAGCAAACAGACGCATCTTTCCCACAAGCTGATGACAAGTTAGCTGCTCATTTTCAAGTATCAGGCTTTCACTGAATGTTTTACAGGAACAACTGCACTGGGCTCCGACCCACCTCGGCCAGGATCGTCATTAACGTACAGCCTTTTTTAAAACGTTTGCACCATTCAAATTGTTCACTGCGAGAACCTCATCACCGTACTGTGCTTGAAGTCTTCTGTAAATGTCAATCAATTGTAAACCTACTGTATGTTCTGCTCATGAGATGACCAGTCCCGGTTTGACTTGAACGCTCCCTCGTATTTGTATAGTTGCACTGCTTGGCTTGTCGTTTTTTTTTTTTTTTTTTTTTTTAGAAAACACTGAACTAAAAACGCTCCATGTGAAACGCAGGTTTAATTCATGTAGATTTTTTTTCACAGTTGCATGATTTCACAAATGTTTTGAAAGTAGCGAGTATGAAACGTGTCTGCAGTATTTGTGTGTGTGTGTCTGTGTGTATATGGTATACATGTGTGTAGCATGTCTGTTCATCCATTCCTCCATTATTTTCCTTTTCACCCGTTTCATACGATCTCACTTTCATCCATGATCTCATATACTCAACATAAACAAAAAATAATAAAGCTATTGTCTTATCTGTCCTGAATGTGCTCATCAGTTTTGCAAAATTCAGAAGGGTTGAATTATCAGGCTGCATCAAGCAAAGAAAACTGAGGAGATTTGAAATTGCTTGAACTCGCTTCAGGAACCGTTCAACACAATATCAAAACCTAGAAGGATACCATCAACCATATGAATGGATAAAAAAGAAAATCATGAATTGAGGTCATTTAAACATTTTTGCTGTGACAGATGGATAGTTTTCATCATGCTGTAGAGTTGACATTAGCTCTTCAACCTCAGATTTGGTAAAAAGCAAAATTCTACTTTCGGTAAATTAGGATAGTTAATAATACTTTAGAATAATGACAGTTGTGTTTAATGATGTTTTGGGGTTAGAAAATGGAATTTTCTTAAAAAAAAAAAAAAAGTAAGTTTTTCCACTTACTGATTGTGAGTAATGTTAGATGGGTGCCAATATTTTCAGACTTGACTCTAAAGGGATGGAATATTGCGACAACAGACACTAGGTAGGTTGTTGCTATTATGTAGTTGCTTTTTACAACACTTAAAAAATATACTGGTGGACCAAAGAAAGCTGCACACACATATTACAAAACAATTTTTCATTAGAATAAATAATAAAGTTTACTTTTATACAAAAATCTGTGTCCCATCAGGAACCAGAAGAGTATCCCTATTCAAGGTGAGTTAGGGCATAAGGCAGGGTACACCCTAAATGGGGTGCCAATCCATCGCAGGACACACACACACACACACACTCAATGACACTATAGGCAATTTGGGAATGCCAATTAGTCTAATCTGCATGTTTTCGCGCGGGGAGAACATGCAAACTTCATGCACACAGACCCCGAGGCATGGGGGAGGGAATTGAACCCGGATCCTGGAGGTGCGAATTTGCTAACCAGTACACCACCATGTCGCCTGCAAAGATTATTTGGTCCATGAATTTTGGGTTGAAACTTATTCAACATGATTGACACACAAGTCAGTGGTTAAGGCATTGGATCACGGTTCGGAAGATCCCAGGTTCAAACCCCACAACCACCTGCCACTGTTGGGGCCTTGAGCAAGGCCCTTAACCCTCAACTGCTCAGATGTGTAACGAAATAAAAATGTAAGTCGCTCTGGATAAAATGCCTAAATGTAATGTAAGTAGAAACCTGATTGGATGGATACAGATCGTGTGGTGCCATAGTGCATGAAATTTTTACTTTGACTTAAACTCGACTTTTTTTTTAATTAAAGCTCCTGAAATGTGATAAGTTTTGAAGTATATACTGCATATTTTGATACTGAAAAATTATTAACTCCATATTTAATGGTGGTTGTGAATTTAAAATCCCACCTAGCGTTGTGTGTTTAGAGTGGGGTTCTCACTTTAATGAAAATGTTAAATGTTAAATATTGGTATAAATGGATCTCAATGCCTTATTTGCACTGAGCCCGAAGGAGGGTGCCGGGCCGAGTGTATCACACTGTACTTGACCTTGAACCGACCGACTCGGGCACGCTCTGGTGATTGCACTTTATGCAGTAAGTTTGTGTTTGTGTGCGGTTGGGGGTGTAATGGAATAAATACATTGTGTGGCATGTGTTGTTTGTTTCTGTAAACCACATCCTTCCAATCACTAAAGGTTAGCATGAAGAGGATGTACTGGTGTACCAAGGCAGGAAATGGTTACACACGAAAATCTGATTAATCCTGTACTCTGCCTCTCGCGTTGTCAGTCGGTCAGAAGTAGTGCCTACGTGATGGAATGTTCCCATTTACAGATTCGGGTTCTGCTCACGTCTGCTTTTTTTTGGTTTAGAAGATAGCGTGTGTGTGTGTTTAAGTTTAGTAGTGCACCTGTACTCTCTCTCCCTTGTACTCTCCCATTTGCATATGAGCCAGCTTGTGGCTTGATAAGAAGTGTGTTACTTTCAGCACTTGAGACTGAAACATGTCAGATGACAGAACAGCAGTAAATGTCATGTGCAGGTTGTTAGAAGGTTGTATTCAAATCTCAGGACAACCAGAAAGCCAGCGATGGCTCTTTGAGCATAAATTCATTTCAGCCCCAAGCGTCTCTGGATAAAAGGCTTCTGGCAAAGGAGTAAATGCAAAGCACTAAACTACACTTGCCTGCAGACTACAACAACAACTACAATAATAACACCAGCGTACACAGGGGCTTGTATGTACAGTATGGTGGATGCTTCACTGTCAACAGAGGAAGGGAAAAAAGAATACGGTGAGGAAATTATTTGATAAAGCAGGTTTTAACCCTATATATTACACTCAGTAAATTACTTGGAAAGTTACATTTCAAATTTTGAAGACTTTCCCAGCCATTTTTTATTTTCAAACTTTTTCAAACCCCCAACATCCCATAACACAACCCCCCCCCCCCCCCCCCCCCCCCCAATTTTGCTTTGTTATTGTTTTTATGTTGCAAATTTAGTTACTGTATATGATTACTCACATGTCTGGGATAATACGTTTTCTGAAAAGTGTGCATATAAATAATAAATATTTTAATATTTGAAAATTATCAATTTCAAGACCTTTTTGCAAAACCTTTTTTTTTTTTATTTGTATTAGTTGTGAAGTGAAGTTACTATATATAGTTTAATATTTAATTAGTAAATATAATTTAAGACTTTTTCCAAGGTTTTTTTACTTTTGTAATAAAAAAAAAAGGGTAATAATTTTTCCAAAATGTATATATGTAAAATAAATAAATAAATAAAAAAGTAGTATATTTGGGGGAAAAAATTTTTAAAGACTTTTTTACTTTAAAAATTTTCTTTGTTGTAGCAAAGTGAAGTCATCATATATGATTGCTCATTTGTCTAGAAATTCTTTTCCAAGAAGTGTATATGAAAAAAATAATAATAAAAAAATCAATACTTTTGTGATTGTTTTTAAAAAAAATATATTGTCATTCTTTATGGTTAGTGATGTCACCTGTCTAGGGTAATATTTTTCCAAAACGTGTATATAAAATAAATAAATAAAAATTAGAATACTTGGTAATTAAAAATTTTAAGATTTCTTTTCTAGACCTTTTTTTTTTTTTTTTACTTTTGTGATGTTTCTCAAAAATGTTCTTTCTTGTGGCCAATGAAGTAACTGCATATTGTTGCTCCACCGTCTGGGGTAATAATGTTTCCAAAATGTGTCTATATAAAACTATACAAGTATATACTGTATATAAACCTATAAAGATAAAGGGGGCATTTATTTGAGTATTAAATTTAAGAAAATGCAAAATACAAAAAGACTTACTTTCCACAAATATGTTTTTTTTGTGTTATTGATACACAGACTTGTAAGTTACTAAATGTGGTTTAGAGTTTATGTAAGTGAGTAAATGAATCAATGAGAAATGTACAGTACAGGTTAAGGTAGAAGATGAGAAACATTTAAAGCTCTACTAGCCGTTACCAGTAGATGGCGCTATTTACCTTCAGAATGTCAGAGATCTTTGGACCAGATGAAGTCAGCACATGAGTTTATGTGCCGGGATGTATTGTGCACACCAAAGAGAGAGAGAGAAAGAGAAAGAGAGAGAAAGAGAGAGAGAGAGAGGTCCTCTGATAGGAGGGGACAGAGTTTCCAACTTAGTATTATCAGGATTTGCATACCTGTATGAGCACATTTGCAACCCAAATCGCACCTAGTGATTTCGACTGTTTTGTGCGATGCGATTGGGAAATCAGATCACATGACACAGGCTTTGTTTGCTTCATGAACATTTGCTTTGAATTAGAATTCCCTGTAGGGGTTTACTACATGTCAGGTCTGTGTGTGCACATGTGAGTGAGTGTGTGAGTGTGTGAGTGACAGCGAGAGACCAGTGGCCTTCAGGGTGTTTGAATAGCAGGTGGAGAAGACACTGAATACGAAAACATACACATAAGCACACAGTAAGGGTTAGAGGTGGCACAGACAGACACACACACCCCTGACATCATCAATAATGCAGCTAATAGATGAAAAGTCCTTACAAATACACTAAGACTGGACGTTATTAATGGGGACCGAGTAGAGCATTAGAGCACATGGTTTTATACAGTGCTATAAAACTTCGTCTAAAAAAGTTTTTTTTTAAAAGGTTTTAATAAATGTCGCAACATGTTTAAAACAATTAATAATTCATTGCATTAATAATTACAGGTATGCCAGGACAAGGGCCTTACCACTAGAGTTGAAAGATTATAATTGCAATAAATGTTTGCTGGGTGCCAATATTTTCAGAGTCGACTCTGTCAAGTCAAAGGAATAATGCAACTTGGACAACTCGGAATTGTTCCCAGACGTCACGTGTTAGTCGAGCGGTCCTGATGTTACGGTGTTGTCAAGTCTTTCCCCGTGGTTCAAAATATAGTAAACAATATAAGCAACATGATTGACATGCAAGTGGAGACGCCTCCCTGTCCTGATTGGTCTGTTTTTTTGTTGGCCATTTGTTATTGTTCTCTTCTGTTTACTGCCAAGACCAACGTCTGTGTGTGTGTGTGTGTGTGTGTGTGTGTTGTGTTGTTTAAGCCTTAATCTAATCCAAAACTGTGTAACAAGAAGAAAGTTATTCTTTTTTATATAATTAAAAATTTTATATTATTTTTGACTATTTTAAATAAAAGCGTTTTGTGTCTGTGTTTTCTTTTCTTGTTTAGTTGCTCTTTGTGGGGACCAGCGAAAGGTCCCCACAATCTAAAAACTTCAACCTGTTCCTAACTTCGCACTATGCCCACGCACAATTTAGCAAAAGACCAAAGCTGATACTACTCATGATACTGATTAATCTGTTTAATCCCCTTAATCTGCACTGTTTTTTTTATTTATTTATTTATATTTTTTTAAAGTCTCCCCACTGGTGTGCATGCACATCTAAGCTTAAGTGATTTAATCTGCGAGTAAGTGTGTATGCATATTACACTCTAAATATTTACACTCGACACAAAGCTCTCAGAGGTTCATGACAAGATGACAAAGTGCTCCCCGTAACAGCAGCAGGCGATAACACGGTGACTCACACATCCTGAGACGCTGCGCCTTGCACTACTCACATCTTTATTATTACTTTATCATCTCGATTATTAGATTAGACAAAATCTGTATGCAAATAAGTTCATGGGGTTATGAGTTACCTCCTAAAATGTATTTTTTTTTTTTTTGGTTTTTCTAATAAATGCTTCAGTAATTCCTCTTAAAGCTTTTTTATTTAGTTATGGCCTACTATAAATAATTTACAGTAGAACTATGAGTCTGAGGATTGGATTCAAGCAAGCAGATCTTGGACGCTTTATAATTTACATTTCCTTACTGATTATCATTACTAATAACAGTCCCATTATCAGAGAATAGATCACCCTCATTTCACTTTTAACTCTATGTGTGCGTGAGTGCGCTTGTTTAACCCTTTTTTCATTGCTCAGAGCTGGTACTTTCCCAGTAAGAGTCATTTCAGTTTGTGTATGAGTAAGTGAGCGATTCTGGGAAGGCAAGGGTTAATTTCTCACTCCCACTTCTCTTCACTTCTCTTCTCTCCTTTCTTCTTCTCTTCTCTTCTCTTCTCTCCTCTTCTTGTCTCTTCTCTTCTCTCCATTTCTCTTCTCGTCTCTTCTCTTCTTGTCTCTTCTCTTCTCGTCTCTTCTCTTCTTGTCTCTTCTCTTCTCTCCATTTCTCTTCTCGTCTCTTCTCTCCTCTCCTTGTCTCATCCCTCATTTGCTGAGATAACGCGCATTTGCTTGAGTTTTTCACATACAGTAATATAAAAACATACACACAAGCACCATTAATTATTGTTCATGCAAATGCAGATGAGATTCTGATGGTGTATTTTTAATAAATGATTCATTTATTTTTGTAAAATGTAAAATGTTTTACTATCATTCTATATGCAGTACCCAATGCATGATCAGTCATAACGTTAAAACTAATGAGAGGTGAAGAGCATAACTTTAGTTATCTCATTATTGTGGTGGGATGGGATGCATCAGTTCATTCTTGAAGTTGATGTGCTGAAAGCAGAAGTGCGTAAGAATTTGGGTGACATACAGTTGACATAAGTCCAAAATGGCAGATCTTGTGGTAGGCCCAGTCTGCAGGGGTTATTACCTACCAAAAGTTGTCCAAGAACTCAATGATCCAGCTAAAGAGTCAAATGCAACCAAGACTAGAGCGAATGCTAGCTTGTCCGGTCCGATCCTACAGTATAGAAGGGCAGCTGGAGAACAAAATAATGAAAAAGTTAAAAAAAATATGATAGAAAGATGTCGGAACCCACAATGCATTTTGCACGAGGCTGTACCTACAGTATGATGACCCCCGTACACTGCTGAAAGCTCATACAGTGGCAGGGAGCAGTCGGCAGGGTGCAGGGTAGAAATGGCCCTACAGTAAGAAGGCATGCTCAGGGATGCAACATGATGCTTTAGGTAATGATCTGTTTGAGGGGAAATCTTGGGTCCTGCTTTTCAATACGAGATCTGGTAGTACACCCTTAATGCCAGTAGCCTCCTCAAACTTTACAGTACCTGATTCCTACACCATGGTGGTTTTGATGATGTCATGGCTGATCGGTGTATGTGATTGATATCATTGCAACTGAAAATAAATACCCCCCCAAAAATCCCTTTTCCTTCGATTATGATCTTCAGGAAAATTAGATAAGGCAACTTGACATGGGGCAAGTAAATGAAAATACATCTTTTTTCATAACCGATGACACACTGGAAAAAACAATGATTCAGGGCAGAATTTCCACTCAAGGGAAGTGTGTATATTTAGGTATATCCATGTTGAACATATTGAATAGTATTACTTACAGCTGCATGTTCACCTTATTGTAGTGTAATAATAATATCAATAATATCAATAATATCAAGTTACACAAGGCCAAAGGAGTTGCGTCCAGAGGAGTCATGAAAAAAGGACGTTTCAAGCATGAGATGTTAAATAAATTGTCACATCAATGCAAAAATTGTATAATTCACATCTATTAATGATTTTATATATAAAGCTATTTTGTAGCCAGTTAAAAGTTTTGAACACGCTTTCTTATTTCATGGTAAAACAATGTAGAAGGAAATAAAAGTTTCCATCAACACATGTAAAACATTGTTAACTGGTGATTTCTGAGGCTGGTAACTCTAAATCAACTTTTTCTCTGTGGTTAGAGGTAAGTTTGGGTCTTGCTTTCCTGGGAGGGTCTTCATGAGAGCCAGTTTCATCATGGTGCTCGGTGGGTTTTGCAAATGCACTTGACACAATACTGTTCTTGTGAAAACTGTTCTAGAACAGCTGACCTTCATATATGGACAAACCTGTTAATTATTGAATTCAAGTGTCTCTTACACCCTGTTTAGGACATCATTAATGCTTCGGCATACCAAGAACTCTTGGACAGTGCTATGCTTCCAACTTCGTGGCAGGTTTAGGGAAGGCCAACATGACTGTGCCCCAGTGCACAAAGCAAGGAGGATAAAGAAATGGTTTGATGAGTTCGCTGTGGAAGAACTTAACCGGCCCTAATACAGACCCCTGATCTCCACCCATCGAGCACTTTTGGAATGAACTGGAACAGTGATTACGGGCCAGGCCTTTCCGTCCAACATCAGTGTCTGACCTCATAAACGCTACAAACACTATAAAAATCTTGTGGACGGCCTCTCGAGAAGACTGGAAGCTGTTATAGCTGCAAAAGGGGGACCGACTCCATATTGAAGTATATGATTTTAGACACAGTGTCATTGCAGGAATACTTTTCTCCATATAGTGTAAATATACAGTATGTGTATTATATAATGTATAATAATGTATATATACTGTACCTATTTGTATACAAGTGACACACCCCAATTATGAACACAAGAGCAGATGCAAGCACGAGCAGAAACAGAATAGATAGTGCATTAGTCATAAAACATCAGTCAACAAGATGACAGGATTTGCATATTTATGACTAGTTTGTATATTGCTTATTAGCTGTGTGTATGTTTGTTTGTGTGTGTGTGTGTGTGAGAGAGAGAGAGAGCTTTTTGGTGACTTATCCTGTAGGATAAGTTCAGCTCGTCTAGCTACTTCTCAGCTGTTGCCTTATAAATGTGTCAAGAGAGAACAATGATTAAAGGAGCGTCTCACCGTTCCATTATATTGTCGTCATTGTGAATGATTACACACACACACTCTCTCCCTCTCTCTCATAAACACCCTCTTTAAACATAATTAATAATGCAGCTAATTAACACTATACCTAATCTTAAATATAACCTTAAAAAAAAAAAAAAAAAAAAGATATATATATATATTTTTTTCATGGGGATCAGCTTCAAGGTCCCCACAAGGTCAAGGTTTTGGATATAAGTGAGTTTTGTGATAATGTGTGTAATATTGTGCCAATACACATTGTGGTACTTGCAAACACTCTGTTGTTAAGAAGAACAAATGTAGTTTGTTTGGGTTGTATAAGTGTACCTTCACCAGGGAACATGCTGTATCTTTTTGATTTGTGTGTGTGTGTGTGTGTGTGTGTGTGTGCATATCAGTGAAGACTGAAGAGGGAATTCACATTCCACGACCCTTGAGCCGGCACCGGGAACACGGCATATCATTTGACTTGCAAATCCACGTGCAAATGAAGGGATTCTGGGCGAAGGCGTGTCGGCGAGGTGGTCGTGTGTCAGCCAGGTGCAGCAGATCCAAAAAGGCGAGTGTGTGCGTGTGTGTGCGTGTGTGTGTGTTTTTTTTTTTTTTTTTTTTGCAAGGCTGAAACTGAAATGTGCTCCTTTTTTTTTACACGTTCAGTCACGTCGCCGCCGGTTTCGGCCCACTCCTACCTACCTTCCACGGCAATCCTAAAGAATCTCGGACGTGGAGATCTCATGTGCTGGGAGGAATGTGTTCCCTCACCTGTCATCATCTTCTCATG